>NC_069508.1:39449182-39749182 GCF_027579735.1 Bombina bombina | reverse complement strand
ATAAGTCACACATGTATTTCTCCATTTTTTGTTGTTTCCAACTTTATAATGCGTAATACAGTTTTTTCTTTGTAATCAATAATTTTCTGACTGTCCCTTTAAGCTGTGTTATTGGCATTCAAACAGTAATATGCCATCATGGATAATTGTTATGGTAATTTAGTTAGCGATTCGGGAAACAGTTTGGACATCACATCACAGAAACCAATCAATATCATGAACAAGGATAGGTATGTGATGATGTGGTTTTCACACACTTATAACCCACACTCTGCAAACAATCTTCCTCCATGGACCCGGTCCCATAGAAGTCGATTATATACAGAGTGTGGTCCACAAGTGTATGAAAACCACATCATCACATACCTATCCATTACACATTACATAAAAAAATAATTTGAAGATGGAAAAAAAAATACTTACTTCCTCTTCCTTCCCCTCTTCCCACGGGGCTGAGGCTCTGGGAGAGGCAACTGCCGACTCCGAAGAGTCCTCCTTGGAGCTGTTGTGGGAGGAGTGGAAGGAAGAGTACTGGGACGACCAAGGTGAGGAGTAGATGGCTGAGGAGGAGAAGATGGATGAGGAGGAGAAGATGGCTGAGGAGGAGGAGGAGTAGATGGCTGAGGAGGAGGAGGAGGAGTAGATGGCTGAGGAGGAGTATGAGATGGGCCGGCAGGAGGAGATGGCCCAGCAGCAAGAGGCCCAGCAACAAGAGGCCCAGCAACAGGAGGTAGACCAGCATGCGCCTCCCGGAAAAAAGTGAACATTTCTTGATGAAGCTGAAACATTCTTGTTTGTCCTTCTTGTATTCTATTCAGTATGCTGATTATTTCATTTTGGCCTTGAATAATTTGATTCTGGCCATCAAGTATTCTGCGTCGTCCTTCTATGTTTTCTATCCGGGAGGTACGCATCTGGTCTATGTACTCCAGTAGAACCCGCACCTCCGCTATTTCCTCTTGTTGTGCCTGTTGAACCCGTGCACGGCGGGGTGCCCGTGCACGGCGGAGTGCGGGTCTTTGAGGGACCTCGGGTTCCGCGGGTTCAGCGGGATCCTCCTGTGCTTCCGGGGCCTCTTCATCATCTCCCGTGCGCTGTTCCTCACGGGGGGCCTCTTCCCTCCGAAGTGGGAATTCCTCACCACCACTCTCATCCCGGGGAGATGCAGGAGGCTGTGCTGCCTCGTCCCCAGACTCTGTATATAAAAAAAAAAATAAAAAAATAAAAATATATATATTAGCATATTTGCAAATAAAGGTTTAAATGACTTAGCTTACGATACAATTACAAATGCAGAATCATTAATCCACTTTGAAATCTAACAAACAATCAATACGATTTCCGCTTTTTCTAAACCGTGTTTGTGATATCTGTGGTCAATGTGAATGTTTTAGCGTTTGTTTTCAGTCTGTTTAAATGCACACCTAACCTATAGCCTAGATACTGATGTAACCGCAAAGTAATAGAATGCGTGTAAACAGCGTAATAGCATTAATCTGATCCTTAACACATGAAACCCAATGTTTGATCTTTCATGATTTAGAAGCATACATTTAGTATCAACTTTCGAATGTACTTTTCTTATCTAATTAGCTTCATTCTCTGGATATTCTTTGCTGAAAAGCATATATAAATATGCTTCGAAGATGCTGATTGTTAGGTGAATATAGCTGCCTCCTGTGATTGTTTCACCGTGTGCATGGCTATTTCTTCATTAAAATATATCTCAAGAATGAATCTAATTAGGTAATTTAAGTACATTTGAATGTTTTGTCAAATTGTATTCGCTACCTCAATCATGACAGTAAATGTTTGCGTATAGTGTCCATTGAAATACATTCGTATGTGAAATTATTGTTCAATGAGCTTACCGTCAGATGAGAGTGGCAGGTTCCCGGTATCGATTCCTCCGATACCGACTACTTCCACCTCGGAGATGCTGGGCCGCAACATTTCCTCCCATCGGCAGTACTCCATTTCAAGGGCAGGGCCGCCACCGGTCCCTGCGGCATGTCGGGCCTCCAGGCTTAACTTTTTTTTAAGTTCAAGTTTACAGTCCCGGTACCGATGTTTGATAGAATCCATATCCCGGTTCCGGCCACCCACTGCATTGACTGCATTCCTAATCTCATTCCAGAGCCTCCTCTTGTCAGTCGGGGTGGTCTTTTGGTTCTGCAGCATCCTATGCCTGGCCATATAGGCCTCTACGAGGGCCTCCTTCTCCTCCATCGTAAACCTCGCCTCCCTAGTCGCCTTGGCCTTCCCCTGTGACGATGCCCTCTGTTTCCCGGACTGTGAAGCCCTACTCTGACCGCCACTGGGCCCAGCCACTTGGTCATCTTGAACCAAGTGGCTGGGTCCACCCACCGCTTCCACCCCCGCTTCCTGCCCCCCTTCCTGCCCCCCTTCCTGCCCTGTTCCTCTCCCCCTCCCTCTACTCCCCCCTCTACCTGTCCCCTGCCTGGCCTCCATCTCCTCCCTAAACTAAACCCCAAATAATCAAACAAAAAGTGAGTGTGATGAAATGAAAGGGGCTCAAAATAAAGAACTAAAAAGACAAAAAAGGTGCTTAAAGTGTGAGGGATGTAAAAAAGCAAAGAGGGTAAGGAGTATTTAAATAAACGAAAAGAATAAGACTAAAAGGAGGATATGTAAACTAAATGTAACTAGGGGATGGGTATGGGATGGGTATGGGGTATGGGATAAGAGTAAATGGGATGAAAGGGAATGGGACTACAAGGAATGGGGTATGGAGTGTAGTATGAGGGGGTAGGGGGTATGGAGTGTATGTAGTGTTATTGATAAGTGTATGTATGTATTGAATGTGTTTGCGTGTAAATGTGTTAAGTGTACAGATAAATCACTCGCTCGCTAACTCACACTACTTCTAATTCTCACTAACAAACACTCCCACTAACTCTCACTAACTACCAGTAACTTACGCTCCCACTAACAACTCTCACTAATAACTCCCACTAACTCACTCACGCTCCCACTAACAGACTCTCTCCCACTCCCACTAACTCACTCACTCTCTCACGCTAACACTACCAACTGACTCTCTCACGCTAACACTACCAACTGACTCTCTCACGCTAACACTACCAACTGACTCTCTCACGCTAACACTAACTCACTCTCAAAAATTCGCTAACTCTCTATATTCTTAAACCTCCAATCTCCAAAGACCCAACAGCAACACAGTCAAAGAAGCCATGCTTGTGTGGTGCTTATATACCCTGTGTAAATGTTTAATGATGTCCCAATTTCCATTGTAATTAGTGTTCAGGTGTGCTTTATTAGCAATTAATATTATTGCAATGTGTATTAGGTGTGTGAATTTGCGCATGCTCATTTCGAGTTGGTATTTGTGGAATGTGTAGAATGCGATGATGTCATAGTGTTCGTTTTAGCTTTCATTGTCCAAAAGTATTCTTATTAAATGTGAATTTGCGATGGTGTGTTCTTCGTGAAGTGTTGTATATGTATGTTTTTCATAATATATAATGATATTGAATGCGATTTTGTTTCTAGTGTATGTATCTCTTTTTTAATCCTTGTTGTTATTGTGCGATTTTCCGCATCTTAAAGTATATGCGTATTCCCCGTATAAATAGTATTAAAACTTCCCCCGCTTGTGAATATGTAATGCTTGTGTGCTTTGTTGAGTGATTGTTGTTGTGACATTTGCGGCGTGTTATTGTTGTGCATGATGTGGTATGCGTCATATGACCGAGCTGTGCGTATTCTCGCGAGATCGAGTGTTAGATTAAAAAAGGCAATTTTTTTGCTTTCCCATTGATCTCTATGGGAGACTGTCTAACGCGGGCAGGATTACGCGTGTGACATACACGCGTTAGGAGCATCGTTAGATGGTCTTATCTTAACTCTAAATACCGGAGTCAAACATTGACGTGCGTTAGACATAAAACACGCGTGGCGTTAACAGCCCATCTACCGCCGAACTCCAAATCTAGCCGTTAGTGCGGTCACATGTATCATAATAATGCTTACACCTATCTATCCTCATTTTATATATATATATATATATATATATATATATATATATATATATATATATATATATATATATATATATATATATATATATAATTTGAGTCCCAAATATAATTTAATTGGATCACTCTTGGATCTCAAATGTGATAAACAAAAGAAATTTGGGATTCTCTAAGATGTTATAACCTAACAAATCTAACTGCATTCTTTGAAACATAAATACACCATGAATATAACTATTTTAGGGAAAAGTGATTAAGTCCGGGCAGACAATAAACATATAAAATTTCTGATCCTATTAAACATAAATGTGGTAAGTGAAACTGGAGTCACATAACTATAGGGGGAGTTTGCTATAGGGGAGAGAGCTCTCAGCTTGATCCAGCAAATTGGATAGTAGGGACATCCCATTGGCATTACGGTCTCAATTAACCCTTTAATGTTGAATGCTTTAAAGTTAGTGCCCTGCCTGGCAGTTGTTGTTTTATTTGATTCACTGTGAGGCTCTGGATTGGCCCCCTAAGATATATCACCCCCGCGGCTTCGGCCGCTAGCCGCGTCACAGGTAAAGCTGTATCCCCACCTCGGTACCTTCTGCATGCCATCATGAGAAAGATTGACCCCATAATTAGTCCACCATTATTGTCACATATCGGCACACTGCTGTATAAGTCCACATTAATTAGGAAATATAAAGCTGAACTCTTATTTTAACTGTAAACTAACATTGAACAGAACTATACTTCAACCGTATCTTAATAAACAACATAATTAACCCTGTAAGAGTGAGGGTCCAGGTATTTGTGGAGGAGCCGGGCAATATTGTGGTTCAAGCAAGTCACTAAAATTATTAGCCCTTGCCCTCCTTGTCAGCCGTCCACATAACAGGATGCATCAGATCTATGCCTGGGCTGTGAGGGAGGCCTGTGTTGCGAAACATAATAAGAGTCCCAGCAATAACCCAGACAGATCTCAACATGGAGTGATCCATCCCCTCCTGGTGGTACTCACGGAACGTTTTAGCCTGTCTCACCGTCATGCCAAATGGCGGACTTAAATGCTGAGGCTGCTTATCCTGTTCAAATGTTGTAGCGGTGAGCAATAAAGGCATTCCCGGTTTTGTGTGAAACTCAGCAGATTTTAAATGCAGCCTATGTGGTGCGGTGCCTAACATGACTGAGCTCTCTAAGGGAGCTGTGATATCGGTGAGTGTGGGGCTTTGCTGTGTCTGTGGAGTTGTCCCTTCCTGCGATGTAAAGTTCTGTGCCAAAGTGAAGATGTCAGATGCTCCCTCCTCTATGATACACCTCATCTTGTCAGGCAGGGTGTCAGTGTGTCGCGCTTCTGTGAGTAGCAAGTCAGCACTTTCATTATGCGATGTCCCACCCGGTATTTGTAGGGGCCAAACTGTCGCATTACCCATATGAGCTGACCTGTTAATATCTGAAGCCATGAAGGTTTGCTTAGGCTTGTGTGTGGTCTGTGATGTAGAGAGGATTGCCGCAGCATCCGGGCAGCAATGGAGCTTTGTCTTTGAATGTTCAACCAGTTCTCTACCCATCTCACTCTCCATGGCCAAACGATTCAGCATGTAATCATACGGTGCTCTCTCAATTAGCCGATTCAGAAGGAATTCAAGCTTTGCAGGTAAAACCACAAAAGATGATAAGTTGTACTCGTCTGCCATACTGATGAGTTGTTATTTCTCCGTCCCCAAAGATCTTATAGCACTAACGTGGCATTGAGCAGTAAGTAAGTTTATAGTCCGGAAAGTGATCTAGTTTGAAGAGACCCGGTAAGTCTGATAATTCAGACGGCACCGGTAACCCGGCTCTTCCCGGGGGGAGGTGGATGCCTAAGTGTAGTAGGCCGCCGCCTTAGGCCTTATGGTTCCGATCTGTGCTCCCGATGTCATATAAACAGCCAGATGATGATATGCAGAGCCACAGTCACCAGTACTGAGGAGAGGCTGTATTTTGTAGTCTTATTTTCGCTTTTATTTAATGATAATCGGCGGATTACCAAGGATTCTACCAGAGCTAGCAGAAGATGCGTCCAGTCCTGAACACTGCACGGACACGCCCCCAAATTTTTTTTTTAATGGCATTTTCCACTGAACATCCAATCAACATGTGTGTCATATGACAATCTTGAAGTCCAGTCCCTTTAAAGCCCTTAGAAAGCCTATGTAGAGACTGGGTGGGGCTGGTCTATACATCCCTACCCAGCCAAAATAGAAATGAAGGGGGGTGGCGGAGGAACAGACAATACCAATTAGGATTATAAATCTTTTATTATAAAACATATATATACTTTTAAAAAAATAATAATTGTTATCTGGTTTTACTTGCAAACTAATATATTTTCCATTGCAACATTCTTATAGTCTAAAATTTACCATCACTTTAACTCTTTTTTTATATAAATACACTGTGACTCCTTTTTGTTAAAAAAAAATGTTCCTTTATTAAAGTTTTGCCTTTGTCTAATATTTGAACCATGTTACTGGAGAGGCAGTACCGTGTTTTTAGATTGATTTTTGCCAAATTGAATTTTGGGATTTTTAATCTGTAAGTATAAGGGTTTCTTTAGGATTTCCCACATAATTAGCTTAAGCCCTTAAGAACAGGGAATTTCAGAGAAAAATTTGCTCAAAAGACCAGAGCATTTTTATAATTTTTGCTATCACTCAACAGAAATAGAGCCTTGTTTTTTTTTTTTTAATCTACCTATCAAAACTATATCAATTTTTTTAGTAGACAACCCAAAGTATTGGTGTGGGCCCATTTTGGTATATTTTATGCCACCATTTCACTGCATAATGCGATCATATTACATTTTTTTTATCATATTACATTTTTTTTAACTTCTTCACAAACCTTCAGTTTCTTATTGAAATTATTTACAAATCTTGTATGCAGTTATAACACAAATGGTTGCAAAAGCTTCTCTGGGGCCCCCGTTGTTCAGAAATAGCAGACTTACATAGCTTTGTCATCGCTTTTCGACTATTAGAAGACCATAGATTGCAGCTGCGCACAACATTTCTAAAATCCCTAGCAGTAAATAGATTAATCAGGTAGCTTGTAAGGTTAAGTTTAGCTGTAGCCAGGGGCGTAATTATGGCCTAGGCCAGCAAGCCCGGTGCCTAGGGCAGCAGATTTAGTAGGGGCAGCACATCTGCCCTATCCTCTCTCTAAAAGCCAGCACACAGTACAGTGAGCGATAAAGTGCAGGCTTTTACAGAGAAGACAAGGCACATGCACTGATTAAGGTCGCTCTTTACAGGCAATGCTCCTTTAAACCATTGCTTCATTTAGAGCCGCCGGCATTTTTGCAGTGGAAGCGTTCTTGGTGAGAAACGTGACCGGGGATATGCTTCCAAGGTGAGGCTGGAGGAGAAGACCTTGTGCCGATATGCTGCCTCCCTTTGTCAGCTGTGGTGGGTCTGCGAGTGCAGTGCTTATTGTAGGTCTTAACAGCTAACAGACTGGATGCGTCTGTGCACTGCTTAGATCAGCTTGTGATGTCTAATCATAAACTCTCAGCGCTATTGTATGTTAGCTACTGTCATACTCTGCAAGGGAGCAGGTTCAGGAGTTGGGAGCTGTTGTGCAGAGGTGTCAGGTTCTGGGGTTAAAGTTGTGTTTTGATTGCGTGATTCTTTCCTTTTTGGCATAATTAAACAGGTACAAGGTTTTAGGAAATAAAGGTGATGGTTTTATTGATAGGATAATTAGCAATGCAGAGATATGCAAACTAGATAAGGCAAAGTCTATAGGCTGTAGACTGGAACTCTGTAGTAACAGGCAGGATACTTGCATATGCTGTAGACTGGAACTCTGTAGTAACAGACAGGAATGCAGCTCTTTGTAACAACAGGCAGGATACTTGCATATGCTGTAGACTGGAACTCTGTAGCAACAGACAGGAATGCAGATCTTTGCAATAACCGGCAGGATACTTGCATATGCTGTAGACTGGAACTATAGGCTGTAGACTGGAACTCTGTAGTAACAGGCAGGAATGCAGGTCTTTGTAATAACAGGCAGGATACTTGCATATGCTGTAGACTGTAACTCTGTAGTAACAGACAGGAATGCAGCTCTTTGTAATAACAGTCAGGAAACTTGCATAGACTGCAAACTGGAACTCTGTAGTAACAGGTAACAAGCAAGCAAAATTACCCGAGTCAGCCAGGAAATCCAACATATCTGTATTTCACTCAGGAAACTGGACCAGAGGGTCTGTCAGAGAATAACACTCAATGTCAAGGCCCAGAACTGCAAGCAAACCTCCCAGATATAGCAGGCTGCTGATTAAATGATTTGTTTCAGCTGGTAAGCAGGTGGAGCCAGAGAGCCAAAGTTGCAGCAAACAGAAAAACCCAGTATTCTTAGACTGTGATCAAGCCATCTGGTGGCTGCTGGAAAAGAACAGCAGCAGAAATAGAAATAGGTCCCGGGTTCAATTCCAGGCTGGATCATGACAGTAACCCCTCCTCAAGGACGACTTTTGGGCGGACTTAGCATTCTCATATAACTCCAAATCTTTGATGAGTGCCATCAGAGGCATATGTACAATCAGGGGGTATTATCTTTTTTTTAAGGGCTCTCCAGAAGAGGATTCTGGGGACTGGAATTAGTATAGAGGGCCCCAACAGGACTGATCTTTGGTTTCTGTGCAGTTCTAGGCTTGTAGGTTCTGAAGAGGTGGGTCTGAGGAAGAGGAAGTAAAGGACCTTTTGACCGAACAGCAGTTTGAAGTACCGTCCCTTTAGAGTCAGAATTAGTATCATCTTCAATGGTTGAATAGTTAGACATTTCTTCTGAAATGCAAAAAGATGAGAATGTAGCTGCATTTGGTAGGCAAATCTCTGGATTCATAGTACTAGGATTCTGTGGATGACATGTTAGTACTTCACAGAAATCAGAGTCTTTGGAAGGTGCAGTCCTAGGCTGATCAAATTGGGGATGTAAAATAGAACCCATGCAGAGCTCATCGCCAGAGGAATCCGAAGTGGGATTAAAGTTTGACTTCCTCTCTGTAGCCTGTCCATTTCATGACTCAGGATTTAGAGGTGGAGACCCCGGAACAGACTTCTTAGGGGGTCTCACTGGACAAAAAGATTTTACATGCCCAGTAGCTCCAGAATAGAAACATAAGCCATTAGTTCTCCTTCTGGCCATTTCATGAGTGGTAAGAGGGGTTGATATCCTCCTTTGTATTGGTAAGGATACTGTCTTTGGGGTAATGGACACAGGAGTATGAGTGCCCAACCCAGAATTTTTTTTATTGATAAAGTCTTTCAGGCTATCCTGTAAAGTCTGGAATCCTGCAGTGAAATCTTGGATAAGTGACTTCAATGCATCCGGAAGGGATTTTAGAATTTGGTTAAGTTGTAGTAGATGAGAGTCCACAGACAAAATTCTCTCTGACACTTCAGTCAAAAAATGGATCACCTCTGCAAGCTCCGATGTAGGGCCTTGACATTCTGTCATACTCTGCAAGGGAGCAGGTTCAGGAGTTGGGAGCTGTTGTGCAGAGGTGTCAGGTTCTGGGGTTAAAGTTGTGTTTTGTTTGCGTGAGTCTTTCTTTTTTGGCATAATTAAACAGGTACAAGGTTTTAGGAAATAAAGGTGATGGTTTTATTGATAGGATAATTAGCAATGCAGAGATATGCAAACTAGGTAATGCAAAGTCTATAGGCTGTAGACTGGAACTTTGTAGTAACAGACAGGAATACAGATCTTTGTATTAACAGGCAGGATACTTGCATATGCTGTAGACTGGAACTCTGTAGTAACAGACAGGAAACTTGCATAGACTGCAAACTGGAACTCTGTAGTAACAGGTAACAAGCAAGCAAAAGTACCTGAGTCAGTCTTTAGGAAAAAGAGAATTAGCCTAGATCAATTGCCAGGAAATCAGTCCAAAAACGAAAACAGTGCCAAAGGAATATCCAGAAGAGTAGTCACAAAATGAAGCAGAAATCAGGAACCAGGAAATCCAACATATCTGTATTTCACTCAGGAAACTGGACCAGAGGGTCTGTCAGAGAATAACACTCAATGTCAAGTCCCAGAACTGCAAGCAAACCTCCCAGATATAGCAGGCTGCTGATTAAATGATTTGTTTCAGCTAGTAAGCAGGTGGAGCCAGAGAGCCAAAGTTGCAGCAAACAGAAAAACCCAATATTCTTAGACTGTGATCAAGCCATCTGGTGGCAAAGAGGCAAGACAACAGGCTGGAAAAGAACAGCAGCAGAAATAGAAATAGGTCCCGGGTTCAATTCCAGGCTGGATCATGACAGCTACTAATAGCTGTATGCAAGGGTTTGGCTAGCCCATTTTCTTTTTAATTGTTATTAAAAAACAAACAAAACAAAAACATTTTATGCACTGACCCAAAAAAATATTAAGTGGAAAAAAGGCCTAAAACCTTTGAGGGGGGGGGGGGGGGTGCAGCAGAATTTTGAGTGCCTGGGGCAGCACTAAACATAAATACGCCACTGGCTGTAGCATAAGTTTACCCTCCCAGCTGACACCTCCTACCCCTTAATCCCTACCTGATCCCTCCCAAACAGCTCTTTTCCCTCCCTCACCCCCACTGGTCACCACCATCTTAAAGGGATATGAATCCTGCATATTTTCTTTGTGATTCAGACAGAGCAGACAATTTTATAAAAGTTTCCAATTTATTTCTAATATAAAATTTGCTTTGTTTCCATGATATTCTGTGTTGAAGAGATATCTAGGTGGGCATCTAAAGCACTACATGGCAATAAATAGTGCTGCCATCTAGTGCTCTTGCAAATCCAATGCTGTCTGCCAGTACCCAGTTTATATATATTGATGTATCATTTGTATTTATTTATTTATTCGTTAAAAAAGATTTTATTTCCTGTAGTGTAGTGGCCCCCCCATCCAAGCAATCATTCTGTAGGGTCATCCTCTCATAATACAATTTCTGTAGGTAGCGGGTGCCTCCCTCCCCCCCCCATCCGTGGAAAACATTTTCTGTTAAGTAGTAATCTCGCCCCGTCCCTCCGGCTATAGGTCACCCACCCATCTCCCTCCCAAACCACCAACGGCACCAATGCAAACAGATGCAGACAGAGACACAGAGTGTACAAATGGCTTAAGGGATTAAATAATAAAAAGAGGACATGTATGGAAAGGTGGTATGAATGGTTAGGGCAGATAGGCTAAAACGTTGCTATTTCTGTGTCACCATGGGTTGAATAAAGTATTTGTTTTTATTATATTGTTGCTGTGGAATTACATAACAGTGACTCTTATCTTGCACCTAGAAGATTATAGCCATTTTCCTCTTTAGAGAATACACTTGTTAATTATATTTTCAGGTTAGGTGGCGGTTTCTACAGGCAAAAACATATATTCAAAATAACAAAATAAAGGTAAATTTGCTATTTGCAATTAAATACACTCCAGCAGGTAAAATGGACCATTGGGAACACATTAAAATGGGGAAAATTGTACAATGCCCCTTTAATGAAGCGGCAAAGGGAACATAAAGTGACGGTAGGATGAAAAATTGCAATATATCTAATCTATTAAACAGAATAAAAAAATAGCATTTTCAATTATATTTGAATTTAGATTGCATAGCATTACTTTAAAGGGACAGTCAAGTCCAAAAAAAAAAACTCTCATGATTCATATAGGGCATGTAATTTTAAACAACTTTCCAATTTATTTTTATCACCAATGTTGCTTTGTTCTCTTGGTATTCTTAGTTGAAAGCTAAACCTAGGAGGTTCATATGCTAATTTCTTAGATCTTGAAGGCCGCCTCAGCATTAGACAGTTTTTCACCACTAGAGGGCATTAGTTCATATGTTTCATATAGATAACATTGAGCTCATGCACGTGAATTTACAGAGTGAGCACTGATTGGTTAAAATACAAGTCTGTCAAAAGAACTGAAATAAGGGGGCAGTCTGCAAAGGCTTAGATATGAGGTAATCACAGAGGTAAAACGTGTATTATTATAACTGTGTTGGTTATGCAAAACTAAGGAATTGGTAATTAAGGGATTATATATATTTTAAAACAACAACAATTATGGTGTTGACTGTCCCTTTAATACGAAATCAGCCCTGTCACAATGTAGCAAATCAAAAGTCATACCCCTCTGAATTTGGCATTCCATTCAAGTAAAGCTGCCTAGATTCTAATGGGCTCAGGTAACACACATTAATGTCTAGGGGCCAGCAGTATGGTTTTTAATTGGTTTTAACGCAAACCTTCTCGTATGTGAAAACCATATTCACAGCTTGGGGCAGTTGGGCAAATATGTAAACATACACACATCAGACCCTAAACTACTGATTGTGCTTACTCAGGGAAACACCACAATCATGTATTAAAGGGCCAGTAAATATAGTAGATTTGCATAATGAACAAATGCATAATAAAAAAGATAATGCAATAGCACATAGCCTGAACTTCAAATGAGTAGTAGACTTTTTTCTGACAAATTTCAGTTATGTATATTTCCACTCCCCCTGCATCACATGACAGCCATCAGCCAATAACAAATACATATACATATATTCTGTGAATTCTTGCACATGCTCAGTGGGAGCTGGTGACTCAAAAGTCTAAATATAGAAAGCACATTGTGTTAATGGATGTGAATTGGAAAGTTGTTTAAAATGACATGTTCTATCTGAATCATAAGTGTCCCTTTAATTAGTTATAAATCAAATTGTATTTTATTGTAGATAAATAA
The DNA here is from genome assembly GCF_027579735.1 of Bombina bombina. Lineage (NCBI taxonomy): Eukaryota > Metazoa > Chordata > Amphibia > Anura > Bombinatoridae > Bombina > Bombina bombina. Next base: position 39,736,409 of record NC_069508.1, on the reverse strand, counting down.
TGTAGTAAAATCTTTCAATGCACATAATAAAGAACATGTAGATCAGAAATATTCTACAAAAGGGATGCATCCAGGCAGCAGCATTTTCTATCAGGCAAACAATATAGACAATTGTAAGAATAAAAAGGAACACTTGTTTCATAGACTGTGGATGGGAGTTGAAGCCTGCGTGTTTTTCCTACGTATGTCATTGTCCTTCACGATAAGATGCAACACTAAAGTAACAAATTATTAAACATAGTAGCAACACATAAAACATAAAAAAATGAGTAGTTTTAGTTCTTGGTCATACACGTTAAGATTAAAAAATCCTTAGTTTACCGAAGTCATCAAATGGTAATAGACGTATTCTTCTTAAAGGGATAAAAACTGTCTGTTTAATTGTTGTAAAAAAAAACAAAAAACACTAAGCAGTAGGTTATACTTAATAGAAATCATTGTGATATGTTTTATTTATCATTAGAAAGAGATTGTACCTTTTAATTACTTTTATTTTTTATTTTAATATAAAAACTTAATTTGTGCAGGCTCTATTAATTCCTGTCACAGACCCACAAGGGGGCTGTGGCCTCTACAGGAAGGCATAAATAGCTTGATTTCATAAATCTTCTACAGCAACTTGAGCTGCTTTACTGTTAAGTGAATGCTAGAGAAAGAGGAAGTCAGTTTCCTGCCCATGCTTAGAAGAGGCAGAATGCCACTTAAAGGGACATGATATCCAAGTACTGAAGCGCATCAAGGTAATGCAGCATAGTATTAGAAAAATCACATAACTATTTCTATGTAAAAAAAGAAGATATTTTACCTCACAATTTTCTCAGTAGCCACTTTCCGTTGCAAAGGGACTTTAAGCAGCCAATCAGGATGCTAGTCCTGGGACCTGCAAGGGAGCGTGAATCAGACATGTGCAGGCACAATCATGTTATTTCCCTCCTTAGTTTAAGGAAGTTTACTATGAAATCTCTCGAGATCACAGTAAAGCAAAGTGTGACATCAGCACTGATGAAACAGATTTGCTGTTGTTGTTTTTTTGTTTAACATGCAGCTGACAGTAGCTGAAAAGTAAGATAAAATATTTTCCTTTTTTTACATTGAGATGTTCAGGTAATATTTTCTTGTCAGCTTTTTACAGTTACCCAGTGTCATTTTCATGTGATTTAGCATATGGGTATAATGTCCCTTTAAATTATCAGCATGTCAGCTTCCTTATGTAAGTAAAGACAGTGGCTACAGTGAAAATTTCTAAGTGGTCATTTTGCAAGAAAACAAGTAAGCTGTTTGCCATTTTTTAAAGTGTGTGTGTGTGTTAAATTAAAGTAAATTTAACACACACACACACTAGGGTTGCCACCTTTTGCCCAAAAAATTCCTGGACGCTTTTTAAGTGGGCGTGGAGAGGGTGTGGCTTGGGGCGTGGTTCGGGGGCGTGGCTTGTCACAGCCTCAAATTCATTATGAAATAAATTTTGATATATATACTGTATATAAAAATAATATATATAATATATAAATAATATATATAATATATATATTATATATATAATATATACATATATATATTATAATATATATATATATATATATATATATATATATATATATATATATATATATATATATATATATATATATATATATATATATATATATATATATATATATATATATATATATAATATCCCTAATAATGACTATATGGGTACAACCTGCAGTATTTATTTTGGCTACAGCTGTGTTTACCCCATGCTGTCTATGCATGATAAGTGCCTGCGAGTTACCCTAGAGTTTTTAAGGACACATTATGTTGTGTATCCATAGCAGTGGCTAAGATAAAGATGCCGTTAGAACTTCCCCCATGGTATTTAAGAGCCCTGAAACCCCAAAACTCTCACCGGTGGGAGCACTGTCCAGCACCCTCAGTCATAGGCTCCAGAGCAGTGATAGTTGGCGGCTGTGCCGTTCTCCCAGACCACCACAACCTCCTTGGGGCTCTCGAAGCTACGTACAGTGCCAACATGACCCCCGCGGCCAGCCCACCGCACCAAAGCCTGACCTCTCAGTCTGCCGCTCTCTGCTGGATGTCATGTGACGAATACCCTCCTCAACCTTCTTCCCCCTCCTACACCATCCTCCGTCTCCAGACTCCACCTACCCAGTATTTTAGTTACCCTGGGCTAAGAGCTCCCCTGGCCAGCTCATTTTTTTTTAATCTTTGCTCACTGCTGCTTGCTGCGCCAGGGGAGCTCTTAGCCCTGGGCATTTGAGTGTAGTTCCGGGACACGGGACATGCAAGGTCAGACCAGGACTGTCCCGGTGATACCGGGGCGGGTGGCAACCCTAACACACACACACATATATATATATATATATGCACAGTATATATATATATACGAAATTTCATAGGGATTTGCACTCTCACCTCTTAAAATACGAGCCAGGGTGTCAGAAACAATAAAATCCAATTCCAAGTAATAGATCTGCACTCGCTGGACTTTCAAAAAACAATAGTTTATTGGTTACAGTGACGTTTCGGGGATCCAACTGTCCCCTTTATCTGGTCTGATGAAGGGGACAGCTGGCTCCCCGAAATGTCACTATACACAATAAACTATTGTTTTTTGAAAGTCCAGCGAGTGCAGATCTATTACTTGGAATTATATATATATAAAATATATTTTTTTATAAATCATGCACACAATTTACTAAAATGTCAGTATGATTTATAGCCACACCGGGACTCTGTAATCACCTAATAAGTAAATTGCACAAATACACACACAACATTAGTTTGTTAGGGGCTTTATCAATAGAATGCCTCCTTGGCACATTAATATTCTACATCTGGCTGATCTTATATATGTAGCCCAGCTCTTAAAGGGACAGCCTAGCAAAAATGTAACTTTCATGATTCAAATAGGGCATGCAATTTTAAGCAACTTTCCAATTTACTTGTATCATCAAATTTGCTTTTGGTATTCTTTATTGAAAGCTAAACCTAGGAAGGTTCATATGCTAATTTCTAAACTATTGAAATGTGCCTCTTATCTCAGTGCATTTTGACAGTTTTTCACAACTAGATAGTGCTAGCTCGTGTGTGCCATATAGCTAACATTGTGCTCATTCCTGTGGAGTTATTTATGAGTCAGGACTCAGCACAGATTGGCTAAAATACATGTCTGTCAAAAGAACTAAAATATGGAGGAAGTCTGCAGAGTCTTTGATACAAGCAGGTAATCACAGGTAAAAAAATATATGCATATGTTGATTGTGCATAACTGGGGAATGGGTAAGAAAGGGATTATCTATTTTTTTAAACAATAATAATCCTGGAATAGACTGTCCCTTTAATATAGTGGGTGATAGAAATAAGATGAGACTGTTAAAGGAATATTAAACCTCACATTTTTTTTTTTAAATGCATTGAGCAATGCAGGACAGAAAATCGGACAGTTGGGGATTATATTTAACTAATCTATTTACCACTTTTAAAAAATAAGAATTAAGAAGCATTAACGGATACGATTTATCAAGGTGAACAAACATCCTTGCACAGGCGCGGTTGCAGATTACCTTGAAGTCACATGATCATCTATTTCTATTTGTTATCTTATTATAATATAATAACACACAGCTGCTACAAAAGCAAACGAGCTGCTGTTCCTTTATATAATACTAATATATCTTGTTTAATTGATATAGTTTGTCAAAAGCATTTACAAACCTTATGTATAATAAAAATATAAATACGTGGCCCTAACTCACTTTTATAGAAAGCCCCTAGTATTTCCGACTTCCGGACAGCAGGTGGCAGCATACTTTATAAACACACGTCTTCTCCTCTTGCAGGATCCTTCTCTTTTCGCATCTCGACAGACCGCAGCCTACTTACTGCGCAGGCGCACCACGCACGGCCTTTTCCCAGTCCTCCAGCGCCCTTACGTTGCGCTGTGACTCTCCGGTCCTCACCCCGACGGGACAAATCGCGGCGAAATGGTCAGTAAACCGGAGTAATTTACCCAACAATAAATACATACATGTTCCCTACTATGTGCTGTGCGGTTTGATGCCGCTGACATTGTTTTAATGATGAGGATGGTGTTGGATAGAAATAGGAGATCTGCAGGGTTCCAGCGTGGCCTAATGGCTGCTGTTCCGCTCACTAGCTGGCTCCTTCCTGACTGCTGCTGCTGCTTCCCACGAACAGTCACATAATAAAATTAGTTATGTTAACCTTCCTGCGTGGGTTAAATACAAGTGTAATTGCGCATTTCCAATAACAAACATAACTGCACTGTTAGTGTCCCTATATTACCTCTATATAAATGCTTATTATTGGAGTTACATGAACTTTAGCAATGCTTAAGGCACTTTCCCTTGATTGTGGACTAGGATAACTATTTTTTAGCTACTTTGAAGGTGAATTGTATACATTAAATGCATAATCTTCTGACTGTAAATGCAATAGGTACAACATTACAGTACTGCATCTTTTGTATGGCTTGTGACAAGCTGTCACTATTGGGGATCTCACCTGATGTCATGTATATGTGTTATTGTATAAAAGTTTATTAAATATTGTTTAATTGTAGGAGTCTAACTTGTATCGTTTTTTTAATGCTTGGTACTCTTTTTTTCTCAACACACATTTTATGGTCCTGGGAATTTACTATAACAATTAAGTTTAAATAGAGACCTGTGTAGCTGGAAATAGCTAATTCCTTTAACTGTTGGAAATACTGCCTGTCTCTGAGCTCTTAAAGGGATACTAAACACCATTTTTTTTCTTTCATGATTCCATTTCTAATTTACTCCTATTAATTTTTCTTCTCATGCTATCTTGATTTGAAAAAGCAGTACTGTAAGCTTTAGAGCTGGCCCATTTTTTGTTCAGCACCTGGGTAGCACTTGCTGATTTGTGGCTAAATGTAGCAAACCAATCAGCAAGCACTACCCAGGTGCTGAACTAAAAATGGGCCGATTCCTAACCTTTCATTACTGATTTTTCAAATCAAGATAACATGAGAACAAAAAAATTAATAGGAAAATAGAAAGTTGCTTAAAATTGCATGCTCTATCTGAATCACGAAAGAAAAAAAATTGGGGTTAGTATCAATTTAATGTAGTTAACTTAAACCCCTTAAATTCAGCTGGTCTATAGGGCTTTCCAACTAAGAAAAAAAAATAGTGCCATACTATTGGTGCTTTTTTCCTTTCATTAAAGGTATAAGACTCACAGTCCTGTGTAGTTATAAAGTATACGTCATGCTGAACGCTAGTGTTATATTGTGAGATATCTCCCATAAGTGTAGGGAACATGCTTTTATAAATCTCAGCTCTTCATACATCTTTTGGTGGTGTATAAACTTATTACTCATGCTTTCCCTCTATAGGGGTTTGTTAAAGTTGTCAAGAACAAGGCTTACTTCAAGAGGTACCAGGTCAAGTTCCGCAGAAGGAGAGGTTAGTAAGCTTGTTCAGTGTTGCAGGTGATTATGGTTTTTTCTTTGCTACAGTGATTTACTTTTATTTTTTGTTTTCTAGAGGGCAAGACTGACTACTATGCTCGCAAGCGCTTGGTCATCCAGGACAAGAACAAATACAATACACCCAAGTACAGGATGATTGTCCGTGTCACTAATAGAGACATCATCTGCCAGGTATCTTCTCAACTCATTTGTGTTTGTGATGTTTCACTGAAATCTTTTAGTCAAAGTAAACATTGAAGTGGCTGTCTGATGTTGGTTATGATGAAAGGACAGAAACCTTGTAATTATAATACTCCTCTCTAGGCTTCTTGCTGTCATTCTGTTAAAGAGTTTGCATGGTCTTGCAGTATCTTATCAGCTGTGCTGGTGCCAATTAGGGATGGATATGTAGCAGGGTTAAGCTTGTGCAGTTTGCACTACCACTGTTTGAAATAGAAAAAACAAATGGTTAAACTAGTAAACGGTCTGTATGTGTGTGTGTGTGTGTGTGTAAAAAAGAGAACCGCTCAACCTGGGAACGATCAGTATCATAGGTTAGTTACCATCCTGGGTGCAGTCTCTTTTTGTTCAACATGTGCCTTTCGCAGAGTACAACTTTCCTGTAGTATATCAGTGTGGTTCTGACTAAATACATTCCACTCTAGACATACCAGTCAATCCCTCTCTGAACGAGAGAAACTGCAAACACTGAGACATAAGTTTCGGCCTAGTGAGGGCCACGTCTGAGGTGCAGCCTTATCCCTCTAAGCAGATTGAGCAACGGGTCTACGTCTGGTTTCCCACATCACTCTTGGGGAGACTTCCCTCAGGGTCATAAGTTCTTCTCCGTGAAAGGCACAGTTTGAGCAAAAAGAGGCTGCTTCTAGGGTGGTATCTAGCCATAGAACAAGCTATTACACTATTCATTTCCTGGTTGAGTGCGTCTTTTTGTGTATGTATGTCACAATCTGTTTAATGTACCTTTTTTAATGATTAAAGCCTAAATCCATTCACAATTAAACTTTCATGATTCAGGTAGAGCATGCCATTTTAAGCAACTTTATAATTTACTGCTATCAATTTTTTTTTCTTCGTTCTGGTATCTTTATTTTAAAAAGCTGGAATTTAAGCTTAGGAGCTAGCCCATTTTTGGTTCAGAACCTGGGTAGCACTTTCTGATTGGATGGCTACATTTAGACACCAATCAGCAAGCGCTACCCAGGTGCTGAACCAAAAATGGGCCGCCTTCTGTTTACTTTCCAGCTTTTTTAAATTAAAGATACCAAAACAAAGAAATTGATAATAGAAGTAAATTAGTAAATTTTGCTCAAAATAGCATGATCTATCTGAATCATGAAAGTTAGTTTTTGACTAGACTATCTCTTTAACATGAATTATTCATTTAGATTGTTAAATCCACATTAGCTCTGATTTTATCTTTTTAAGCCAGGTCTCCTAAATATTATACACGTATTTAGTCCTGTCGGGTTCTGTAAATACATTTACAAGCAAATACAGTTGTTGTTGCTTTGTGAATAGATAGCCCCAGCCTTCTTTTAAAGTGACCTACTGAAATTAGATTTTATACCTGCCTGTGTACAGGAAGCTCAACATTGAGTAACCATTAAGGGCAGCTTAAAATCGTACTGATCAAGTTAATATAACAATGCTTGTAAGAAAAAAAAGTTAGATGGGCACTTTCATTTATCAAAATCATTAACGCTAAATTATATAATATACGTACACATTGCACTGTTCCTCTGCCCGTAACGCATAGTCTGTCTGTTCAATGGCAAATCATGCTGTAGCCAATTGTATTGCGCCCCCTTTCGTATCCACCAAGTTAATAACTCCACCTGATTTGAATGCCAAAGGGGGCGCGATAAGATTGGCTACAGCGTGATTTGTCATTGAACAGAGACAATGCGTTACGGGCGGAGGAACAGTGCAATGCATAACATGAAAGGTCAATTATTTATATAATTTATCATTTACAATGATTTTGATGAAGTGCCCATTATCTACTTACAAATATTAATATAATCGATTAACTTTACCGTTGCTTTAAACTGTTTTTTGAGTAACTGGTTCAGTTGTCCACAAATCAGTTTGTTCTACTTTCATCTAATCTGTCAAATTAATTTTGACCGAGACTAACCATGGAATATCCCATATAAAAAAAATAGTGCTATAGATGACTGCAGTTTGAGAGTCTAGGAATTTGTAAATGTCCACTTTTTATGTAAATCTTCAACATTTTTCTCTTTATATTTTCTGACTTTTTTTAGATTGCTTATGCCAGAATTGAAGGAGACATGATAGTTGGTGCTGCTTATTCTCATGAGCTGCCAAAATACGGAATCAAATGTGGGCTCACCAACTATGCCGCAGCTTACTGTACAGGCCTGCTGCTGGCTCGCAGGGTAAGTGACTGTTTTATACTAGCGCATGCAGGATATTGGCTAAAGAAATGCAAGATCTTAGTTACCTTAAAAGTTCACTAGTTTTATTGATTGAGGCTCATTACTCAAACTAAGAGTAACGTTATCTAAATGAATTATCCTCATACTTTTAACTCTTCAGGGCATCAGTGTGCACAAGGAGCAGTAATTGTTTTTTTTAATTTAACTGTTTAACGTGACTTCGCATTGTGCTCATGAGAGAATTCTTCCATAGTCTCCAATGGGAGCCTCATTCTCATGCCGTCAGACACTGCATGAGAACCTAGCACAGCTAAGGGTATAAGTCACGCAGCAGATCTTAAAGGGATAGGAAAGTCAAAATGAAACCTGCATGATTCAGATAGAGCAGGTCATTTTTAAGACTTTTTTACATTCACTCTAATTGCAAATGTGCTTCGTTCTCTTGGTATCCCTTGTTGAAAATAAATACGCACATATCCTACACTAGTTGCTGATTGGTGCCTGCACACATTTGTCTCTTGTGATTGGCTAGCTAGATGTGTTTAGCTAGCTGCAATAGAGCAATGCTGTTCCTTCAGCAAAGGATAGCAAGAGAATTAAGGAAATGTAATAGAAGCAAATTGGAAAGTTGTTCAAAATTGTATGTTCTATCCAAATCATGAATGGAAAATCTTGGGGTTTCCTGTTACTTTAAATTATATATGAATATATAATTACTTTTTATTTTTTCTAACATACTACACCTGTCAACTTTAACCCATTAACTGCTTTGTGCAGTTATGCTTTAAAAAAATAAGAATGCTCATGGTTTTTCATTTTAAAACCCTACACCACTGTATTTTCAGGACATTAGTGCAATTTAGAAAATGTATCCAGAGATTTGATCTTTGGTTAATGTTTGGAGCGCTAATTGCTACCACAAGCTTGCAGTAGCAATAACCAGCCACTTGTAATGGCTGGTTATTTATTGCGCGTCTGTTAATGGGTGAAATTTGCTCATTTACAGGTACGCAATAAATTAGCGCTCCACTGGTAATCTAGTCCTGAATTGGTTTGGACAAATGCTGTAAGGGGATTCAAGAATGTACAGTATGTCTTGTAAATGCAAAGATTAACCTAAATTAAAGGGACACTCTCATAATTCAGATAAGGGCATGCAATTTTAAACAACTTTTCAATTTACTTTTATCAAACTTGCTTTGTTCTTTTGGTGGGATTTGTTGAAAGCTAAACCTAGGTAGGCTTAAGCTAATTTCTAAACTCTTGAAGGCTGCCTCTTATCTCCGTGCATTTTGACAGTTTTTCACATTTAGACACTTCTAGTTCATGCAGGCCATAAAAATAAAAATTGTGCTCACTCCCCTGAAGTTATTTGAGTCTGCACTGATTGGCTAAAGTGCAAGTCTGTCAAAAGAACTGAGATAAGAGAAGTCTGCAAGTCTTAGCTAAAAGGTAATCACAGGTGAAGTGTATTAATATAACCATGTTAGTTATGCAAAACTGGGTAATGGGTACTAAAGGGATTATGTTTTTAAACAAATTCTGGAGTAAACTGTCCCTTTTTAAGCTTTTATGATTCAGAGCAATCAATTCTTCTCTTGGTATTGTGTGGAAAAACATAACTGAATAGGTTCAGAAGCCACAATGCACTGCTGGGAGGCAGCTGTTGTCTGTCTTACCAGATGAGTTCCGCTAGGCCAGGGGTCTGCAAACTTGCCTCTTCAGATGTTTGGAACTACATTTCCCATGATGCTTAGACATTCTTTAGGCTGTCTAAGCATCATGGGAAATGTAGTTCCAAAACATCAGGAGAGCCAAGGTCGCTAACCGCTGCCTTGGCCTTAGTAGATCATTGCTATTCTGAATTTTGGCTTTAACCGTTTTGTAGGCGTTAAAGGACCACTGCTAAACACGGTAGAATTGCATAATTAATACATGAACAATAAAGACAATGCAAAAGCACTTTGTTTTAACTTCAAATAAGTGGTAGATATTTTTTTATATATATATTTTTTTGACAAATGTCAGTTACATTTTCTTTATGCATCATGTGACAGCCAACAGCCAATCACAAAATGCATATTCATATATGCTCAGTTTTCCACATGCTCAATAAGAGCTGGTGCCTCAAAGTGCTCATATGAAGAGTGTGCATTTAGATAATGGAAGTGAATTGGAAAGTTGTTTAAAATCCTGAGTTTAATTTTGACTTGACTGTCCCTTTAAAGGGACATGAAACCCACATTTTTTCTTCATGATTTAGAAAGAGCATGCAATTTTATACAACTTTCCAATTTACTCCTGTTATCTAATTTAGTTCATTCTCTTGATATCCTTTGCTGAAAGTATATCTAGATAGGATTAGTAGCTGCACATAGATGCCTTGTGATTGGCTCACCATGTGCATTGCTATTTCTTAAACAAAGGATATCTAAATGTAGCAAATTAGAAGTAAATTGGAATGTTTAAAATTCTATTCTCTACCTGAATCATGAAAGAGAAATTGATTTGACCGTTCCTTTAACCTGATAGTTGTATTCAAGGAATAGTGCATTAGGGTGTTTTAGAGTTAAATCATTTTCTTTTTGCACTTTGTCCCTTCAAACTTTTATTTCAGTAGGCGACATGGATAGGTTAGATGGGCCGTTTGGTTCTCATCTGCAGTAGGAAGCTGTATATAATGTGAATTTGAGTTTTGATCAGTGTGTAAGGTCCATAACACGTAACCTTATTGTATTGCACCAAATCGGGGAACTTTACAGTGTATATAAAATAGTTGTAGTTTGATTCCTATCTGATTAGATTTACTGTTCAGCCTTACTCCAGGGGTCAGCAACCTTGCACCCCCAGATGTTTGGGAACTACATTTCCCATGATGCTCAGACAGCCTAAAGAGTCTCAGCATCATGGGAAATGTAATTCCAAAACATCTGGGGGCCCAAGGTTTCTGACACTTGCTTTAGTCAGAGGCGATTGTTGGGTGGCTTGTCTGCAGGGTGGACTGTTTCTATTGCCAGCTGCTAGTTAAAGGGACATGCAACCCAAAATAAGTTAACTGATTCAGATAGAACAGACATGCTGACTGAGCATCATGGGAAATGTAGTTCCAAAACCTCTGGAGTGCCAAGTTTGACTGTCAAATAGAGACTACAATTTTCAACATTCCAATTTACTTCTATTTAATTTGCTTCATTCTTTATATCCTTTGAATAAATGTACATGGGTGAGCCAATCACACGAGGCATATGTGCAGCCACCAATCCACAACTACTGAGCTTATTTAGATATGCCTTTAAACAAAGGGATAACAAGGGAATGAAGCAAATTTTATAAATCGCAAAAAAAAAATTTCATGTCCCTTTAAAGGAACAGTCTAGTCCAAAACAAACTTTCATTATTCAGATAGGGCATGTAATTTTAAACATTTTTCAAATTTACATCTATCACCAATTTTGCTTTGTTCTCTTGGTATTCATAGTTGAAAGCTAAACCTAGGAGGTTCATATGCTAATTTCTAAGCCCTTGAAGGCCGCCTCTCATCTCAGGGCATTTTGAGAGTTTTTCACCACTAGAGGCTGTTAGTTCATGTGTTTCATATAGATAACACTGCTCACGCACGTGGAGTTCCTAGGAGTCGGCACTGATTGGCTAAAATGCAAGTCTGTCAAAAGAACTGAAATAAGGGGGCAGTTTGCAGAGGCTTAGATGCAAGGTAATCAGAGGTAAAAAAAAATAAAGATATTAATATAATTGATTATGCAAAACTAGAGAATGGTAATAAAGGGATTATCTATCTTTTAAAACAATAAATATTCTGGTGTAGACTGTCCCTTTAAGGTTGTTCTGCAGAGTTTGTACCACACTAATAGGTTCTGTTAGGTCATTCTTGAGAATACTAATATTGCCAAACTTTATGCAGCTTCTTAACAAGTTTGGCCTTGACAAAATCTATGAAGGCCAAGTGGAAGTGACTGGTGACGAGTACAATGTGGAGAGCATTGATGGTCAACCTGGTGCCTTTTCATGCTACTTGGATGCCGGTCTGACCAGAACTACCACAGGAAACAAAGTATTTGGCGCATTGAAAGGAGCAGTAGATGGCGGCCTCTCCATTCCTCACAGGTGAGTAATGTAGTTTCTGGCACGCTTTTTAAATACCCCAAATCACCACCCCTCCTCTGCATCATCTGATAGCTGCCCACTTTAAAACTTATATTTTTTGTGAGCTGTTTTAACTGTTCTCCAATTGGCGCTCTAGCACTATGGCTTTTTTTTTTTTTCTTGTAGCTAGAGCACCGTACAGTTAGCTCACTAAAAAATATTCTGAAGTGGGCGGCCATAGCATTGGGTTATTAGAATGGCACAGCTAGATTTAAAAGTTAGTTACAGCGCATCTTTATTAGAAGTGATCAATTAAAGGGACATAATACTCATATGCTAAATCACTTGAAACTGATGCAGTTTAACTGTAAAAAGCTGACAGGAAAATATCACCTGAGCATCTCTATATAAAAAAAGGAAGATATTTTACCTCACAATCTCCTCAGCAGAGTAAGTTCTGTGTAAAAAGTTATACTCAGCTTCTCCCAGCTGCAGGTAAAAAAATTTAAAGAAATGAACAGCAGCCAATCAGCATCAGCAGTGCTGAGGTCATGAACTTTTACTGTGATCTCATGAGATTTGACTTGACTCTCATGAGATTTCATTGTAAACTTCCTTTACCTGATTGGTGAAATAAGATGAGAGTGCACAATGCTCATCCCTTCAGATGTCCCAGGACAAACACACTAAAATGCTGCTTAGAAATACTTTACAATGGGAGGTGGCTACTGAGGAACTTTTGAGGTAAAATATCTTTCTTTTTTACATAGAGATGTTCAGGAGATATTTTCTAGTCAGCTTTTTACAGCTATGCTGCATCACTTTCAAGTGTTCAAACATTTGGGTATTATGGCCCTTTAATGTCCATCTAAAATATTGCTTAGATCCTGGACCGGATTTTAAAACCTGTGACGTTTTCCATCACTTAATTTCTAATGCAATATACAATATTTAAATATCTTTGTGATATGTTATACATGTAATGCATATCTGCTTCTAATACAAAATCATCCAAATATCAGTAGTTTGTAAGAACTTCATATGTACTCTAGATATTATAATTTGCATGCCAGGAATACGGCAATGTAACAAATTCAGTATCAATATATTGTAACAAACCAAGAGAACAAAAGTTAAGTCTGCATACTAATATTTTGAAAGCAGCCTTAAAGCAAATTAAATCTTCACCCCTAGCAGTTTGTGTTTTATATATTTATATTATATTTGTTCATGATCCTTTGTGAGGGTCTGAATGTGGAAGTAGACGGCTGCTTGTACCGTTTGGATCTTTTCGGTAAAAGCTCTGAACAGCACAAGCAGCCACCTACTTCTACATTCGAATCCTCACAAAGGAGATATATTTGCTGCTAGATGATGATTCCCTCAGAACTGAGCAAACTGATGTTACTCCACTGTTTCAAGACGGGACTGATAGCAGCAAAAGCAACAATTAAGTTAAAGGGATAGAAAGGTAAAAAATGAAATTAAACATGTTTTCAACATACTTTCATTAGCAAAAATACTAATAGTAATTTTTTATTACTGTTTTTCAGTGGCATATGTTACATGCAACAAGAGCTTCAGGATTCAGACATGTTTTCTTAGAGCTGGCGGTGGTTATTATTGTCAGCAAAGACTTAAAGGACCATTAAAGGGATACTAAACCCAAATTGTTTCTTTCATGATTCAGATGGAGCATGCAATTTTAAGCATTTTTGGGCTCATGCAGTAAACAAGTAGCCTGCCCATTTTCTGTACAGCACCTGGGTAGAGCTTGCTGACTGGTGGCTAAATGTAGTACTATCCAGGGTGCTTAACCAAAAATCGTCCGGCTCCTAAGCTTAAATTTCTTTTTTTTTTTTTTCTCCTCTTTTTTTCCCCCAAATACAGATAGCAAGAAAACGAAGAAATGTGTGAGTAAATTAGAAAGTTGCTTAAAATTGCATACTCTATCTGTATCATGAAAGAAACAAATGGGTTTAGTATCCCTTTAAATGCAGTTCAATTGCATAAATAACAAATGCATAATAAAGACAATGCAATTACTAACTCTGAATTTCAAATAAGCAGATTTTTTTTTTTTGCCGGCCCCTGTATCATTTGACATCCATTAGCCAATCCGTGTGAACTTGTGCACATGCTCAGTAGCTGGTGCCTCCAGAAAGTGTGCATGTAAAAGGTCTGTGCATTATTTGATAATGGTAGTAAATTTAAGTCTCTTAAAACTGCATGCTCTGACCTTAGTGTCCCTTTAAAGGGCCATGCAAGGAAGTATGTTACACAATTAAAGATTCTCCCGTATAGTTATTGTCTAAACGATATTAAATCGCATACCTTATTTTGAAAACAAAGTTGGCAAATTAATAAAATTATAAGCCGTTTATCCCTCCTTTCTCTGTGCCAACCTCAGTCCCCTGTGTGTCCATGCATTTGTATTTAAAATGCAGCTAAGCGCTTATTAGTATAACATTTACATAAGAGAAGCAATTGCACGCTCCTGAACGCATGCGCTTTGTGTACTGTTATATGCACGTGCATACTTTTTTTTTTTTTTTTTTTTTCTACCACTTCTCTCAGGACTAAGTTGCATGTGCGATAAAAATACTTTACTAAAGGCCTGCGTAATCGGAGCGGGATTGTTGGTTATAGTAGTAGTGCAGCAGACCAGAGCACTGTGTCTTCACAGTATAAGCGATGACAGGCGACTTTAACTAGTGCCGCTTTTTCAAAATGTAGCCTGTGCACGCGGCGAGCAAAGCGGAAAATACCGGTGATGTCGCCAGTTATATTTTAGTGATGTGAGCAGTTACTGAACATGCGCAGGAGGTGCGTGCACTCTTACCTATTCCGATAGCAATCATAGGACTGCATAATTCGTTTAAATGAGGGTTTGGAAAAGATTCAGATTTCAAGTGACCAATACAAGGGAACGGCTAATATTTAATAAGTTATTTGATTATCTGCCTGCAGGTAAACTTTGCAAAAGCTTGTAGAAAAAAAATTGCCTTTCATGCCTCTTTAATTTGTGCCATATGAGCCACTACTAACTCTGAGAAGTTGGTGTTTGAATGCTGGTGCACAGGGTGCTAACATATGTCTGTATGCTGCTGATGGTAAAATAACTTTTTGCTAGAAACATTTTTGCTAATGGACATATATTGCAAAAATGCTTCTAGGATAAATTAAAACTCATCTATTCACATCTCAATTTTGACCTTTTCTATCCCTTTAAGTTTATTACAAGTACCTCTAATGGGGCAGACTGTGAGTGGGGTTCTTCCCTCCCTGTCATTATGTTCCTTAAACTATGGCCTATTACTGGCATTTATAGTGCACATAGTTTACGCCTATTTTGTGCACAATTGCAGTACATACCTATGAGTCTGGATGATTGGCTGTCACATGATACAGGAGACAAACTGAAATTTTTTTGGAAAAATCTGCTGATTTAATTTTTTTTTTTAAAGCATTTGATTATGCTGTTCTACTGTATGTAATGTTTCTTTAAAGACGGGATTATATAGTCTAGATTACTGTAGGTTGTGGGCAGTGATCCCTTGGAGAGGAGCGTTTGCTAATCATTTAGTGCTTCTCCCTAGCACCAAGCGTTTCCCTGGCTACGACTGTGAGAGCAAAGAGTTCAACGCTGAAGTCCACCGTAAACACATTATGGGTCAGAACGTGTCTGACTACATGCGCCTTCTAATAGAGGAAGATGAGGATGCGTACAAGAAACAGTTCTCTCAGTACATCAAGAATGGCGTCACAGCAGACCAGGTGAGGGCGTTGTTACTGCATGAGCCAGTAGATGATGATCTTTTATAGATTATAGATGTAATACCTTTTTTATATAGGTTGCAAAGCCAATCCATTGATCTGATGCAATTTTTGTGTTTTGGTCCATAGTGTATGTAGTCTAAATACCGTAAACTATTTGAGTCATATGCACCTTGAAACACTTTGTATTTCCTGGGAGCGTTAGGTGTGCAGGGTGTTATTTTTTTAAGAGGGTGTTTTTTGTTTTTTTTTGTCTAATGGATGTGTCACTGTGCACCAATATTGCTGATTTAGTCAGCCAGTGAGCCATCTGTACCAAGAATGAGTTGATGCAAAGATCCATGTATGGTTTTAGAAGCATTTTAAAGGGATATTGAACCCAATTTTTTTTTCTTTCATGATTAAGAGAGCATTTTTATTACGAATAAAAAGCTTAAACCACTTAAGAAACCTTGTTTGTGGTGTAGGGTGGCTTATTAAATGGGGGTTTGTCATGACTGCTCTAATAATCCTCTGAAATCTATAGGTTTTATTTAAAAAAGCAAAACAAAAAACTGTCAGCCCAAACTAGAGACCAGTAAATGTTAAATCTAGGTTTTAAGGTGGTTTAACTACTTGATAGACTTAAAGGGACATTAAGCAAGTCCCAAAAAAAATTTCATGATTCAAATAGGGCGTGTCATTTTAAACAACTTTCCAGTTTACTGTTACCACCAATTTTGCTTTGTTCTCTTGGTCTTAGTTGAAAGCTAGGAGGTTCATATGCCAACTTAGACCTTGAAGGCCGCCTATAATCTGAATAGTTTTTCACTACTAGAGGGCATTCGTTCATATGTGTCATATAGATAACATTGAGATCACGCACGTGAATTTACTGAGGAGTGAGCACTAATTGGCTAAAATGCAAGTCTGTCAAAAGAACTGAAATAAGGGGGCAGTCTGCAGAGGCTTAGATACAAGATAATTACAGAGGTAAAACGTGTATTTTAACTGTTGGTTATGCAAAACTGGGGAATGGGTAATAAAGGGATTATCTATTTTTTATTTATTTACATTTGAGGTTTAAGTAACACTTGCAAATGGAAATGTATGATTCTCTTTTCTAAGTGTACAATCCATTAGCATCTCAATATAACATAACATGCCTAAAATTAAACAATCAGACTGGGTTTGTGTAGCTGCATAATACTTGTGCATTGGAAAAACCTTTTTTGAATATCCACATTAGAAATATCCCTTTATATGGTAATTCATAATGATAGTTTTCCCTGAGGAAAGTATATCCACTGCTCTTGGAACCAAATTGGAGAGTATGAGGTATTCTAGGTAAAAGGGCTACTTACGGGTCCATTGTAAAAAATGGACAAATATAATGACAATGGAGCCAACAGTATTGATATTTCAGAGGGACCATATGAACTAAGAGTAGACTATAGTTTCTTGGTAGGTCATAAAATGAGGGCGAATAGTTTTCTATAAACCTTCAGATTTAACATTTAAGGGTACAATATGTTACTGTATCTCCCTATATCTAAAGTGAATTTTTTTTTTCCCTCCCACAACCTCTATGTAATGGATTGGATAGAGCACAGAATTTTAAACTTCTGTTAACAATTTTGCTTAGTTGTTTTAAAAGATAGATAACCCCTTTATTACTCTCCCCCGTTTTGCATAACAAGGTTATATTAATATACGTTTTACCTTTCTTATCTCAGTGCTTTGTATCCAATTACTACTGGTTCATAAACTACAGGAGTGAGCACAATGTTATCTATATGAAACTTATGAACTAGCACTGTCTTGCTGTGAAAATCTTATAAAATTCACTGACGAGGCGACCTGCAGTAGTTTTTGGAAATGCTTACTGCAAATCTCTGAGGATGCACTTCTAGGGCTTTCAATAATTCAACTGATCTAGTGAAATAAGTTGATACGATTTTAGGGAAAGATTTTCCTGTTATAAAGTATATTAGAATAACAATGGTCTCCTTTCCATTGAGGTGGCGGTTTGGAAACTGGTGATTTTTTTTTATTTTTTTTTTATCTCCATTAAAGTCTATGAAGAATTTTTGTTCCCACTAGTTTTTAAACTTTACCAACTCAATGCAAACTAGGCCAGTGTCTGTTGTGCATAGCTGGTGAATGGGTAGTAAGGTGTTTATCTTTTTAAATCATAAAAAAAAAAAAAAATCAAGTAGATTGTCTTTTTAAAGATTAAACTTAGCCGGGTAGAATTATGTAGCAGAGTGGGGGCGGTGTAATTTTTATATTACTGGCAGCCAGTCACAAATTTTTATTTTTTTTATCCACCTTTTTATTTTCTGTGATGTGGAGGCTCCCCTCCAAGCAATTAATGTAGGGTTCCCCTCTAGTTTATATTCCACAGTTTAGGGCCCCATCCCTTCCTCTCCCCCGCTTAATTCTTTTGACAGAGCTAGTTTGTGTACCATAAAGAAAACATTGTGTGCACTCTATGGAGAATGGGTTCACAAGAACCAGCACTTAATGGCTAAAAATCTAAATGGTAAAAATCTAAAAAACAAAGCACTGAGACAAGGGGCAAGTCTGCAGGGGCTTAAAGGTAATTCTAGAGGTAAAAAGTGTATTAATGTAAGTGTTGGTTATGCAAAACAGGGGAATGGATGATAAAGGGATTATCAATCTGTTTAAACAAAAAACATTTTAAAGTAGACTGTCCCTTTTTTAGTTGAAAAATGTTTATGGAGTCGTATCTTGTAAAAGTAGATATTTATTGAATTAAATTTTTATATAAAAGTCCTTTACTAATACTCCTTTTTGTAAAATTCTGTCCTTCCTTAAAGGGACATAAAACAAGTTGGATAGAGACAAAATATGATTTACTTTACCTGGAAATGTATACTGCAGTGCCTTACCATTAACGCTTTTTAGTTTTAGCTCTAACCCCACACACACAATTTCCTTCTATGGCTGTATCATTTGGTAGAATGCAAAAGTGCATAGGGATTATCTGCTGGAGCATACCTAAAAGCTGTGAACAGTTGAAATACTATACCTGTGTCTAAACATTGATAAGGGGGTGGGGGTGGAGTTGGCTTCTCCAGGCAGCCTAGCTATGCAATTCATTTTGTTTATTTTTGAAAAATTATTTTTAAATACTTGCAAGTTGCCAGCAATTTTTTAAAAACATTTTTTTAATTCAAACTATTTTTAATTAGCCCTTTTATATGAACAGATCTCAACTTGTTTTATGTGCCTTTTTAAAAGTGCAGAATTTCATTTTAACAGAGGTTTCTAAGTACTACTTTTGGATCGCATAACTAGGCTAACTTGAATAAATGAGGGGTATATTTAGATATCTCTTAGCAATGTGTAGCCTGAACATAAACTAGTAAAATGCATATTGTGAAACCTTCCATGTTTTTGCAACTGCTCTATATGAGCGTTGCATGACTTTAAAATTTACTGTGATTTTCTTTTTGTTTCTAGATTGAAGAAATTTACAAAAAGGCCCATGCTACCATTCGAGAGAATCCTGTACATGAAAAGAAACCCAAGAAAGAAGTTAAAAAGAAGAGGTATTATATTGAGAGATATAGATAGATATAGACAGTTGTGAGAAATTTTAATGATTAATTTGAATCTTTATGGAAACTATACACGTTGCCATATGTAAAGTTTTGCGTTCTTTTCTATGTCGGGGCGCATTGCATTGTAGACCTATATATTGTGACTGCACGGACTGTTACATACTTACATTGTCTCCTTTCATCCCCCTAGGTGGAATCGTGCCAAAATGTCTCTGGCACAGAGGAAAGACCGCGTTGCACAGAAAAAAGCAAGTTTCCTCAGAGCTCAGGAGAAAGCTGCTGCTGACAGTTAGACTTAAGCATCAGGCAATTTTCTATGAGAGTCTTGGAATACTACAAATAAATATATTGACACAATGTGGCTTGTGTTTTTTGTTTTCTCATAACCAGTGGGGAAAATTTGAATCAAAACTGCATGCAAACAAATCTATAGAGGTATAGTCAATAATTTAAATTGAGTGTGCCATTTTCTTTCCTATGACATGGAGTCCACAACGTCATTCCAATTACTAGTGGGATATTCAACTCCTGGCCAGCAGGATGAGGCAAAGAGCCCCACAGCAAAGCTGTTGAGTGTAACTTCCCTTCTCCATAATCCCCAGTCATTCTCTTTGCCTCTGTCAATGGAGGATGTGCGAAGTCGGTGCCTGAAGATTTTAATCCTTTTAGGAGTACTTTTCCCTGCAAGCAAGGATTGGGGTAATGCTGTGTCCATGGCAATCTCTTGAGTAAGAGTAATGGTGGCTGATAGCAGTTAGAAAGCGGCGAGGTTGTCTTTGCTTTATTTCTAACATTATTGCTACCTCTTCAGAGAGCCAGGGTTGGTTATTCTGTTCTTTATTTTACTTTCAGGTCCCTGTCAGCGGCCGGATGAGGCTGGCAGACCTGCAGCTGCTGTAATGCCCCACACAGCAGAGGACTCTAGAGGGTAAGTCCTTTCTTATTTATCAGGAAGGAAGTCAGGGACCTGCTACCCTCAGGAAGAGTGTATGTATTGTATTTATATTCACAAATTTGGGATATTTTGCGGCGGGGCACATTGATGAAAATCGGTCACAAAGATTTATGCCGCCTTTTAGCCTACCTACGAGTCTTAGTGGTCAGACTCGGGCTTTTCAGTATGTGGGATCCAGAGTTGAGGGGCCTTATGGGCTTAATTATCCCTCAGCAGCTGTCTAATAAATACAGAGGAGGACAATGCCGTTAAGTGTCTGCCTTTTTAAATTTCTTTATGGGAAATTTACAAGGGATTTGAGCGACTGTGAGACTACCCATGTTAATAAGGGTTCCTTTCATATGATCAGTTTTCCTGGACAGTCAGGGACTTTTATTCTGTGCAATAGGAGGAGAGGGTTCCAGCAGTATTTAGGATCGGTACATTAAAGTACCGTAATGTCTAAGTTCAGAGTTTAACAAAACGGCCACTAAGCGGATGCAAATTTTTAAAATCTGAAATTTTGAAGCCGGCGATGTAAGGCGGGCTAAACAGGTGCTCAATGTGTATGTACTCTACTGTGTGTTTTTGCGAGATTAAACACGCGCTGTAAGTACTACACAGTTCCCTGAGATTCATGTATCCTAGTAAGGATAGCAGAATATGGTGGTGTATATGGCTGCACATTGCATTCCTGAGAGTGGAGGATAGTAGCTAAGTCCTAATCAGTGGCTTTTCTCTCCGGTATGTTGATCGGTTTACTATCAGGCAATTGCGCCTTAAGCCTTTTTAGCCCTGCTCTCTCGCACCTGCTTTAGGCTGATTTGTATATAGGGTGTGTTTTATTTTAACCCTGTGGTGTCAGGGTTATTTTGGAGAGAGCTGGGAGTATTTGATTTACTACTTTAACAGTTTAAGTCTTTGGGGTTATGTGACCAAGTGTTTAAGTGCATGTACTTGTGGTCCCCTTTAACTTTTTTTTTTTTTTGTAATATCCTCATGGAGTCTACCCTGCAGACCAGTCTACATACATTTGGCTCCGTATAAAAAAAAGTGTATCTTACATTTTAATCTGCCACCATCTAGTGGCAGCTGAGGGGATTTTTTTTATCATTTTTCCTCATTGCCTGCTGTTAGCCCATTGCTAGTACAGTGGTCTGTTTAATTTGCCAATGTGTGGGCATAATCATGTTCTCTGGGTTGAGTTCATGTAGAAGCTCTATATTTAACTTGATAGGCTAAGGATCCTTTGAACATTTGTTCTCTGCTTTTGCCTCCTAGTATTGCTTATTTATATTCAATTTATTGTTGGGTATGGGCCTGAGGATAGCCTATTCATTATTTTTTATTTTTTATTTTTTTTATGGTAACCTAATAGGCATTCAAATATTTGTTGGAATTTTAGGTGTTATGTTTGTACAGTTTATTTTTCTGTACCCTAAAGCAGTGATTTTTAACCTTTTTTTTGCTGTGGCACACTTTTTTACATTAAAAAATCCTGTGGCACACCACCATCCCAAAATTTTAAAAAAAAATCACACGTAGCCTAATACAGTGTATGTATATATGTATGTGTATATATATATACTGTATGTATTGTGCTGTTATGCCATGCCTCCTACAAACTACTCCTGCACTGGGAGTAAAAAACAAGCAAAGTTTAAAAAAATATGTCGCACTGTTGTCAGTCTGCCGTAGCACACCTGAGGATCTCTCACGGCACACTAGTGTGCCACGGCACACTGGTTGAAAAACACTGCCCTAAAGAAACTATCTGTGATTGCTTAGCTGTGGCTGCCATCTTGTGGCAGTTTATGGTAATTTGGCTTCTGCAGATCTTCTTTACAGGAAAGAATAAGTTTATTCTTTTTTTTTCTACTACTCCGCAGATAGGATGCTTGCTTCTGGTTTAGAGGTTAATCCTGGGGATGGTGTCAATTTAAGCCTTTTCCCCAATGTTTACAACCATTTGGTGGTTGTTTAAAGTGTAAACTTTTAAGGTTTTTTTCTCTCTCAGGTATAAGGGTACAATACCTTGTCTATAAGATTATAGGTATTATGTAATATGCTTTCAATATACTTTACTTAAGACGTTTCCATATTTTTTTTTTAATTCTTTTTGAGACATGTGGATACATAGTCATATCAACGTAACCTCACAATTCTCAGCTCTTTTTATACAAGATATATCTTAAATCGTTAATGTGCAATACAATCGTATGCGATTATATCTTAAATCGTGAGTGTGCAATACTATCATAGATCATCATTTTCATCATTCCATCAGTTTGTATCGCATCAATATTTTACAATGCAGGGCTCTAAAGTTATCAGTAGTTCACATGCATCTATCCCTCATATTTTGTATTTTTATGGAGAGACAGGTATCTTTCAACATTCCTTAACTTACTAACAGACTAACCTTGTAACTAACCTATCTGACTAATTAAACTACTTAGGTTATACGATCATATTCTCAGTCTGCTACTTATTCTGGAATATTTCGATGGTCCAGCACCAAGGGGGGTGGGAAAAAAGGGGGGGGGGCAGAGTTGGTGAAATACTATGTGTCCCCATTCTCCCCGTAACTGGTCTTCTAAAAATATGGTAGTGTTGCGAAACGGGGAAAGTACCTGCCTTTGAATTTCCAGCTCGAACGTTAAAATTAGCCTACGCCACTTTTGAAAAAATAAGTTCAGCCTGTTGCCTACATCTACTGTCAATTTGTTCTATAAATAATTGCGTCTTCAGCATATTCCAAAAATAGGCCACAGTAGGGGTTGTAGAGTCAGTCCAGTGTTTAAGTATACTTTTCCTTGCCAGTAGTATTAGTGCCAGTTCTGAGTCATATTGTCTGTACGGTTTGTCCCAACTCAAAAGTACTATAGTTTTAGGCGTGAATTCAATCGGTATATTCATCTTTTTGTTAACCCAATACTGCAATTTACTCAAACTATCTAACCGGAGGACAGTTCCATACATAGTGCAACAGGCCGGGGGACTCCGCAGAACACTTAGAGCATTTGTTAGGCCAATCAGGGACCCATTTATCTAGGGGTCATGTAGGCCTTGTGTAAAAATTTAATTTGCATTTCCCTCAGGTTAGCTGATAGAGTGGCCCTCCTAACCTTTTTCAGTCCCTCCCGAGCCTCAGCCCACATGATATTGTGAAGTCCCTCCTTTTCCCATCCTGTTAGGAAAGTCGGCTGGATATGCCGTAATCGCTGTTGTAGGAGAGTTTGGTATATCTCGGACAGAGAGAATCTTCCCATTTTAAATAGGGTCTGGGTGAGTCGAAATGGCGATCCTTCCCAAAAATTTGAGATAGACATAAAAGTGATTTATGTGGGAGATTATATTCTTTTTGCAATAAAGAGAAAGGCTTTAGGGTTTTCAGCAATGGGTCCACCAGCATGCCAACGCTCTTCAAACAACCCGTTCCCAAAGCTGAAAAGGTTTTGTATCCATACCAGCCGGAAAGTCCAGAATACCACTGAGAGGGAGAAAAAGTGGAGCCAAGTCTGTTTTTTTTTTTTTTTTTTTTTTTTAATAATCTATGAACTTGATACCAAGCCTTTATTGGATCTTGATATAGGGGATTTCTCCAACATAGGTGTGTCCGGTCCACGGCGTCATCCTTACTTGTGGGATATTCTCCTCCCCAACAGGAAATGGCAAAGAGCCCAGCAAAGCTGGTCACATGATCCCTCCTAGGCTCCGCCTTCCCCAGTCATTCTCTTTGCCGTTGTACAGGCAACATCTCCACGGAGATGGCTTAGAGTTTTTTAGTGTTTAACTGTAGTTTTTATTATTCAATCAAGAGTTTGTTATTTTAAAATAGTGCTGGTATGTACTATTTACTCTGAAACAGAAAAGAGATGAAGATTTCTGTTTGTAAGAGGAAAATGATTTTAGCAACCGTTACTAAAATCGATGGCTGTTTCCACACAGGACTGTTGAGAGGAATTAACTTCAGTTGGGGGAACAGTGAGCAGACTTTTGCTGCTTGAGGTATGACACATTCTAACAAGACGATGTAATGCTGGAAGCTGTCATTTTCCCTATGGGATCCGGTAAGCCATTTTTTATTACAGAAAGAAAAAAAGGGCTTCACAAGGGCTTTTTAAGACTGTAGACGTTTTCTGGGCTAAATCGATTTATATATAAACATATTTTATACTCCATAGCCTTGAGGAATTATTTTAATCTTGGGAATTTTGTAAAATAACCGGCAGGCACTGTATTGGTCACCTTATTCTCTAGGGGCTTTCCCTAATCATAGGCAGAGTCTCATTTTCGCGCCTGTATTGCGCACTTGTTTTTGAGAAGCATGACATGCATGTGTGAGGAGCTCTGATACATAGAAAAGACTTTCTGAAGGCGTCATTTGGTATCGTATTCCCCTTTGGGCTTGGTTGGGTCTCAGCAAAGCAGATACCAGGGACTGTAAAGGGGTTAAATATAAAAACGGCTCCGGTTCCGTTATTATAAGGGTTAAAGCTTCCAAATTTGGTGTGCAATACTTTTAAGGCTTTAAGACACTGTGGTGGAATTTTGGTGAATTTTGAACAATTCCTTCAGACTTTTTCGCAATTGCAGTAATAAAGTGTGTTCAGTTTAAAATTTAAAGTGACAGTAACGGTTTATTTTAAAACGTTTTTTGTACTTTGTTATCAAGTTTTTGCCTGTTTAACATGTCTGAACTACCAGACTGTGTTCTGAATGTGGGGAAGCCAAGGTTCCTTCTCATTTAAATAGATGTGATTTATGTGACACAAAATTTAGAGAAAATGATGCCCAAGATGATTCCTCAAGTGAGGGGAGTAAGCATGGTACTGCATCATCCCCTCCTTCGTCTACACCAGTCTTGCCCACTCAGGAGGCCCCTAGTACATCTAGCGCGCCAATACTCCTTACTATGCAACAATTAACGGCTGTAATGGATAATTCTATCAAAAACATTTTAGCCAAAATGCCCACTTATCAGCGAAAGCGCGACTGCTCTGTTTTAGAAAATACTGAAGAGCATGAGGACGCTGATGATATTGGTTCTGAAGTGCCCCTACACCAGTCTGAGGGGGCCAGGGAGGTTTTGTCTGAGGGAGAAATTTCAGATTCAGGGAAAATTTCTCAACAAGCTGAACCTGATGTGATTACATTTAAATTTAAATTGGAACATCTCCGCGCTCTGCTTAAGGAGGTGTTATCCACTCTGGATGATTGTGAGAATTTGGTCATTCCAGAGAAACTATGTAAAATGGACAAGTTCCTAGAGGTCCCGGGCCCCCCGAAGCTTTTCCTATACCCAAGCGGGTGGCGGACATTGTAAATAAAGAATGGGAAAGGCCCGGTATACCTTTCGTCCCTCCCCCCATATTTAAAAAATTGTTTCCTATGGTCGACCCCAGAAAGGACTTATGGCAGACAGTCCCCAAGGTCGAGGGGGCGGTTTCTACTCTAAACAAACGCACCACTATACCCATAGAAGATAGTTGTGCTTTCAAAGATCCTATGGATAAAAAATTAGAAGGTTTGCTTAAAAAGATGTTTGTTCAGCAAGGTTACCTTCTACAACCAATTTCATGCATTTTTCCTGTCACTACAGCCGCGTGTTTCTGGTTCGATGAGCTAGAAAAGGCGCTCAATCTTCTTCTTATGAGGAGATTATGGACAGAATTCGTGCTCTCAAATTGGCTAATTCTTTCACCCTAGACGCCACTTTGCAATTGGCTAGGTTAGCGGTGAAAAATTCTGGTTTTGCTATTGTGGCGCGCAGAGCGCTTTGGTTAAAATCTTGGTCAGCGGATGCGTCTTCCAAGAACAAATTGCTTAACATTCCTTTCAAGGGGAAAACGCTGTTTGGCCCTGACTTGAAAGAGATTATCTCTGATATCACTGGGGGCAAGGGCCATGCCCTTCCTCAGGATAGGTCTTTCAAGGCCAAAAATAAACCTAATTTTCGTCCCTTTCGCAGAAACGGACCAGCCCAAAGTGCTACGTCCTCTAAGCAAGAGGGTAATACTTCTCAAGCCAAGCCAGCCTGGAGACCAATGCAAGGCTGGAACAAAGGAAAGCAGGCCAAGAAACCTGCCACTGCTACCAAGACAGCATGAGATGTTGGCCCCCGATCCGGGAC
Organism: Bombina bombina; assembly: GCF_027579735.1. Lineage (NCBI taxonomy): Eukaryota > Metazoa > Chordata > Amphibia > Anura > Bombinatoridae > Bombina > Bombina bombina. The sequence continues at coordinate 39,710,005 of NC_069508.1, read as the reverse complement.
CGGATCTGGTGGGGGGCAGACTCTCTCTCTTCGCTCAGGCTTGGGCAAGAGATGTTCTGGATCCTTGGGCACTAGAAATAGTCTCCCAAGGTTATCTTCTGGAATTCAAGGGGCTTCCCCCAAGGGGGAGGTTCCACAGGTCTCAATTGTCTTCAGACCACATAAAAAAACAGGCATTCTTACATTGTGTAGAAGACCTGTTAAAAATGGGAGTGATTCATCCTGTTCCATTAGGAGAACAAGGGATGGGGTTCTACTCCAATCTGTTCGTAGTTCCCAAAAAAGAGGGAACATTCAGACCTATCTTAGATCTCAAGATCCTAAACCAGTTTCTCAAGGTTCCATCGTTCAAAATGGAAACCATTCGAACAATTCTTCCTTCCATCCAGGAAGGTCAATTCATGACCACGGTGGATTTAAAGGATGCGTATCTACATATTCCTATCCACAAGGAACATAATCGGTTCCTAAGGTTCGCATTCCTGGACAAGCATTACCAGTTTGTGGCACTTCCGTTCGGATTAGCCACTGCTCCAAGGATTTTCACAAAGGTACTAGGGTCCCTTCTAGCGGTGCTAAGACCAAGGGGCATTGCAGTAGTACCTTACTTGGACGACATTCTGAGGTCTGGGGACCCCTGAAAGCTCAGGGTCTTTGGTCTCGGGAAGAATCTCTTCTACCGATTAAATATTCTGGAACTGAGAGCGATACTCAATGCTCTCAAGGCTTGGCCTCAGCTAGCAAAGGCCAAGTTCATACGGTTTCAATCAGACAACATGACGACTGTTGCGTACATCAACCATCAGGGGGGAACAAGGAGTTCCCTGGCGATGGAAGAAGTGACCAAAATCATTCAATGGGCGGAGACTCACTCCTGCCACTTGTCTGCAATCCACATCCCAGGAGTTGAAAATTGGGAAGCGGATTTTCTGAGTCGTCAGACATTTCATCCGGGGGAGTGGGAACTCCATCCGGAAATCTTTGCCCAAATTACTCAATTGTGGGGCATTCCAGACATGGATCTGATGGCCTCTCGTCAGAACTTCAAGGTTCCTTGCTACGGGTCCAGATCCAGGGATCCCAAGGCGACTCTAGTAGATGCACTAGTAGCACCTTGGACCTTCAATCTAGCTTATGTATTCCCGCCGTTTCCTCTCATCCCCAGGCTGGTAGCCAGGATCAATCAGGAGAGAGCATCGGTGATCTTGATAGCTCCTGCGTGGCCACGCAGGACTTGGTATGCAGACCTGGTGAATATGTCATCGGCTCCACCATGGAAGCTACCTTTGAGACGAGACCTTCTTGTTCAAGGTCCGTTCGAACATCCGAATTTGGTCTCACTCCAACTGACTGCTTGGAGATTGAACGCTTGATCTTATCAAAGCGAGGGTTCTCAGATTCTGTCATTGATACTCTTGTTCAGGCCAGAAAGCCTGTAACTAGAAAAATTTACCACAAAATATGGAAAAAATATATCTGTTGGTGTGAATCTAAAGGATTCCCTTGGGACAAGGTAAAAATTCCTAAGATTCTATCCTTTCTTCAAGAAGGTTTAGAGAGAGGATTATCTGCTAGTTCCTTGAAGGGACAGATTTCTGCCTTGTCTGTGTTACTTCACAAAAAGCTGGCAGCTGTGCCAGATGTTCAAGCCTTTGTTCAGGCTCTGGTTAGAATCAAGCCTGTTTACAAACCTTTGACTCCTCCTTGGAGTCTCAATTTAGTTCTTTCAGTTCTTCAGGGGGTTCCGTTTGAACCCTTACATTCTGTTGATATTAAGTTATTATCTTGGAAAGTTTTGTTTTTGGTTGCAATTTCTTCTGCTAGAAGAGTTTCAGAATTATCTGCTCTGCAGTGTTCTCCTCCTTATCTGGTGTTCCATGCAGATAAGGTGGTTTTACGTACTAAACCTGGTTTTCTTCCGAAAGTTGTTTCTAACAAAAACATTAACCAGGAGATAGTCGTGCCTTCTTTGTGTCCGAATCCAGTTTCAAAGAAGGAACGTTTGTTGCACAATTTGGATGTTGTTCGTGCTTTAAAATTCTATTTAGATGCTACAAAGGATTTTAGACAAACATCTTCCTTGTTTGTTGTTTATTCTGGTAAAAGGAGAGGTCAAAAAGCAACTTCTACCTCTCTCTCTCTTTTTGGATTAAAAGCATCATCAGATTGGCTTATGAGACTGCCGGACGGCAGCCTCCTGAAAGAATCACAGCTCATTCCACTAGGGCTGTGGCTTCCACATGGGCCTTCAAGAACGAGGCTTCTGTTGATCAGATATGTAAGGCAGCGACTTGGTCTTCACTGCACACTTTTACTAAATTTTACAAGTTTGATACTTTTGCTTCTTCTGAGGCTATTTTTGGGAGAAAGGTTTTTTGCAAGCCGTGGTGCCTTCCATCTAGGTGACCTGATTTGCTCCCTCCCTTCATCCGTGTCCTAAAGCTTTGGTATTGGTTCCCACAAGTAAGGATGATGCCGTGGACCGGACACACCTATGTTGGAGAAAACAATTTATGTTTACCTGATAAATTACTTTCTCCAACGGTGTGTCCGGTCCACGGCCCGCCCTGGTTTTTTAATCAGGTCTGATAATTTATTTTCTTTAACTACAGTCACCACGGTATCATATGGTTTCTCCTATGCAAATATTCCTCCTTTACGTCGGTCGAATGACTGGGGAAGGCGGAGCCTAGGAGGGATCATGTGACCAGCTTTGCTGGGCTCTTTGCCATTTCCTGTTGGGGAGGAGAATATCCCACAAGTAAGGATGACGCCGTGGACCGGACACACCGTTGGAGAAAGTAATTTATCAGGTAAACATAAATTCTGTTTTCATCCTATTTGACTGAACCTGACTTTGACATATGCGGTAAGTATGCAAGCGAGATGCCTCTTAGAGCTGCCTGTTCCAAATTATGTCTAGAAGTGTCTTGTGCCCACTTGCCAGTCCAGTACCAGCCGGATCAAGGCTGCCCAATTGTAAAGTCTGGTAGAGATAAACCGCCATTTAGATAAGTCATGGTCAGTTTGTCCATAGATATACGAGGCCTACCTCCTCGCCAAATGAAGTATCGTAGTGCAGAGTTTAAGGACTTCACATCACTTAGTAAACAATAGAGGCAACATAAGCATAGGGTACAAAAGGCGAGGCAATATCACCATCTTGAGGAGACTAACCTTACCCACCAATGATATAGGAAGAGACTTCCAACTCCTCATCTGAGCGCTCAATTTGGAGCACAGGGTCGCCATATTGGTTGAGTATAGCTTGTTTGGATTTGTATGTATCTGTATGCCCAAGTAAGTGATCACCTGGTTTGCTATTGTAAACGAATACTCATGAGCCGTCTCTTTGGCTTTATGTAGCCATAGGATATCTGACTTTTGCATGTTGGCCTTGTATCCTGAGAGATCCAAAGTCCTGCAGTGTTTGCACGATAACTGGTATATGGGTCTTAGAGTCCTGTACAAAGAGTAGCATATCATCCGCGTACAGTGTGAGGTGTTGGGTGTTTCCTGCAATCTCAATACCCGGGAACACCTGACGCAACTTAACCGCCAGTGGTTCCAGTGCCAGGTTGAAGAGCGGGGACACACACAAAGGACACCCCTGTCTCATGCCTCTTTGCAAGGTGACATCTGAGGAGAATAAATTGTTGACACAGATATTGGCAAAGGGAGTAGAATAGAGGTTCTCGATAAATGAGACAAAGGGGCCTGAGGAATTAAATCTAGTCAAGGTATGAAAGATGTCGCCATTCAACCCTATCGATGGCCTTCTTTGCGTCCAAGGACAACAGGAAGGCCTCCGAGAGCCTAACCCTCGCCTCAGACTGTTTCTCACTCCAATAGTATTGATTAATCTGCAGCACTCATGTACATTTGCTACTGAAGATCTTGCCAGCATGAATCCCGTCTGGTCTTCATGGATCTAATCCGGTAAGACAAACTTAAGACGTTCCGCCATTAATTTTCTTAGTATCTTATAGTCCGAGTTGAGCAGCGAGATCGGCCTATAAGATTCTGGGAGGAGAGTCTTTACCCGCTTTGGGGGATGAGTGATATATGCACCTGCAAATGTCTGGGCGGGTTAGTCCGTGCCAGAAAAGTAACACGAGTAAAGATCCGTAAGTATTGGGACCACCCTTGTATTCAACATTCTATAAAATTCTATAGGCAGCCTGTCCGGGCCCGCTGCTTTGCCTAAACTCAGACATAATTGTCTTATCTACTTCTTCCCTACTAATGGGTGCATTAAGTTTATCTAATTGCTCATCCGATACCTGCGGTAGCTCAATAGAGTCCCAGAACCCACGCAGGGTCTCCGAGTTGAACTGATTACTGGCATATAGCTTAGAATAGTAAGAGGCAAATGCCTCAGCAATCTGTTTGAGGACCTTGATCAGCGTGTCCCCATCTCTAAGAGCAGCAATGAAGCACGTGGAAGATTTTAAATTAACCAGAGAAGCCATCACGCTGCCCGACTTTTCTCCATATCTATAATACCTGCCCCTAGTTCTCAGTAGGGTTTGGGAGGCTTGATAGGCTAGCAACGCATCATGCTCCTCCTTGATATTAATATATTTCTGATGATGAAGCCGTGTGGGTGTATTCCGGTACATGCGATAAGCGGCAGCTAGCTCATCTCTTGAGTCTCTCCGCATGCATCTTTTTCCTGCGGGATAAAAAAGCCAAAATATCCCTTGTTAGTACCTCCTTTGCTGTTTGCCAAAAAAGTTCCGGAGCCGTCAAATGTTGAACATTATTGGCCTAGAACTCATCCCAGCAGTTCTCCATATGTTGCTGAAACTCCTGAGAGGTAAGCAAGTATTGTGGGAATCTAAGGTTTCTGCGGTTGCTTGAGTGTGATAGTGTCCAAAAAGAGCCCTATAGGCGCATGGTCAGAGACCACTACCTCCCCAATTTTGATATCTACAATTTGAGGGATTAGAGAGTTAGAGGTAAAGAATAAGTCAATGCGAGACATGGTGGGTGAGGCTCGGGAGACGCATGTAAAATCTTTGCCATCTGGATTTAGTTTGCGCCATATGTTAGTCACTTCCAAGGAGGATGTCAGATTGAAAAATGAATCTAATTCAAATTTGTTGCTGACCTTAGGCTGCGGCCCACCAGTTTGTCTATTGGGATCCCGAAGCCTGTAGCACCACGGTTTGGGGGTGATATTGACGTTACCCCCAATGATGAGAAGAGTATCCAGAAATGTAGTCCGTACTCCAATGAGGTTTTCCCAAAATGCCTTCTCTTTCTTATTAGGCGCATAAATATTACACATTGTGTAAATTTTTCCAGCAATTTGGGCTTGCACTATGATATATCTTCCCTCTGGGTTAGTCATTGTGTCTGCAATGTCAAGTTTTTTCCCCGAATAAGATAACTACCCCTCTGCTAGCAGTCCTGTAAGAGGCAAATTCAACCCTCCTAACCCAGTCCTTCTGAAGCTTAGTGTGTTCTTGGTCAGTTAGGTGCGTCTCCTGTAAGAACTCAATATCTGCACCTCTCTTTCTAAGCTGTGTAAGGATGGTTTTCCTCTTAATAGGGGAGTGTATACCCCCTACATTCCAAGAGTAAATACTAAATGTTAATGACTATTAGGATATCTAATAAGTGTGTCAATAGAGAAGCATAGGAGATGGGGAAAGGAGGAGGGGGAAAAAAGGGGGAAATTTCTCACCTGCCCCAGCGCCAGACCACCGCATCCAAGAGCTTCCGAAAAGCATAGCCTGCAAAAGAGTAATAGCAATAGACAGCATTTTCATATAACCACAAACAGGTATCATCGCTCCCAACAAATTTACATCAAAATATAACTTGTTCTTTACACATTTTGCGTACATAAGTAGGAGCACAACATCTTGCGGGGCTCGAATAACCTTTGTGGCCAGAAACTTCCCTATCTTAATCCAGTCCCACAACCCCACCAATATACCGACACCTAAAGACAAATAACAGTCCAGCCAAATGCCGGTATGGGGTACACCCCTTTCCATGCAAGAGGTCTCCCCCAAGCAGTTGAATCTAGAAAAAAAGTAGGTTAACAGTGAGCTGTAAAAGTAACTTAGTTCTCCAAATATACAAATTTCACAATTCTGAGCCCACATTTCCCAGGCCCTATCACAATTGTGGAGCAAATCAAAACTTCCAACCAGGGCAAAATTGTTAAACTCGGGCTGCCCTAGCCCAACATAAACTAGAACAATAAACCTAGATAGTGATCGTGGTTGCGGGGGCCCCCCTACTAGGATGGAGTATCATCATCATCCTCATGGCTTTAAAAGTCCTCATTTAATGTGCTGAGAGCACTCTGCAGGGGAGGAGTGCCGAATCTGCATTATACGTTCAATAATTATCATTGGAGATCATACCTATCAGCTTGAATCTCTAACATTACCTTTTACATACCGGACACTGAACATGTCTCATTAACAAAAAAAGACAAAGCATGCTGACCCCCCAAAAAGAACCCTCTGACCATTTTGTTCATAAGTCAGCATACGAACAGGACATGTCAGATGAGGATTCCAGGGAGTCCCTTACCGCCACGAAAGACCTTCATAGATCTACTTCTCATCACTCTGACGGGTTAATGAACCAGCACTCCTCTATCTTAGAATCTATACGAGATCTTTCTGACAAGATGGACTCTCATTATTCCTCACTAAAACAAGAACTAAAAGCCTCAGTCTCAGAACTCAAAAGAGACATCTCTCTTCTTGGTGAAAGAACTGAAAATCTGGAAAAAAAACAAGAGGATCTACATCTAGACCACTCTAATCTACTGACTTACACGCAGTTGCTTGCAGAAATGATTACAGATTTGGAAACTAAATTGGCGGACCTTGAAGATAGGTCCCGCCGCAATAATATAAGAATACGTGGCATCCCAGAAGAAGTGAGCACCACTGACCTCCCCAAATATCTCATAGATCTGTTCAAAGAGCTTCTGGGGTCAGTACAGGAACAAGAAGCTCTGATTGATAGAGCTCACCGTGCTCTGCGACCGAGAACAGCACCTTCTGGTTCCTCCAGAGACGTCATCCTTCGGTTACATTATTTTACGTTCAAAGAGAAACTTCTCAGAGCCTCTTTTCAAAATAAACAGCTAAATGACCCATACCAATCTATTCAGATTTTTCCTGACTTATCCACCCACACACTGAACAAAAGGCGCTCCTTTCAACAAATAACTCAGACATTACGTCAAAACAATATCAAATATAGATGGGGCTTCCCGGTCAAGCTGTTCTTTCAGATTGAAGAGCAATCATATATTGTTTCCACTATCGAACAAGGCTACAAAATCCTACATACAGCAGGACTTCTTCGTTCTCCAAATACACCTAAAGATTCCACAGCTCCTCCCGAGAAGCTTAATGTCACCGCTCCAGAGTGGAGGCCTTTTCCACAACGATTCAGCTATCAAGCTAAAAGAAAAGAACTTCACACTCAGGAGGTTTTTGATTTGGGTCAAATATCTGCAGACCCTCCCACTCATTGACTACCTCCTTCTATTTTGTTAACAAGTGAACTTAATTTAGTTAGTCAGTCTTCCCGGAGACCATATGACTACACCACGCTGAAGATGGTAACGTAGTGAAGTTAACTTTGTTTCCATGTTTTTTCTTGTTTATTTGTTATTGTTCTTCTTTTTACTTGTTATGTGGTTAAAGCACTATCAGTTATGCTTATATTGTCTAGTCACATAATTACGACCGTGTCCCAGCACCGCTTTATGACCCATACGGTCTTAACCTATTATACTTTCTTAAAGACCACACTACTATTCTTATCAGTGTCCCCACATAGCTAGATATACATTACATGAAATGTCAGTTAAATGATATTGATCAAAATTGGACAGAACCCTCAGCATATTAAATACATCCCCCCTCTCTCTTGCTGAATAAATATAACTTAATCAATCTTCACCTAAGAAATCATCTGTTGACATCACATTGGGGACTACATTGTATTGTAATGTTGGTTGCTATGTTCTCTTGTCTTTTATTCCCTTTGTTGGTCTTTTTTTTTTTTTAAGTTTGTGTGATTATTACATTGCCAATATAGCTATTGTGGTTTATGTACTTTGTTTCCTTATATTCTTTCATTGTTATATGCTATATGATCCACTATATATTATGTGAATTCGACTGATATACATATCTTTCCCCCCCCCCGCTCCTGTTCAATCTGGTCTCCTTCAGGAAAAATACATAGTTTAGATATTGTACACATAGAACTCACGACCAGTGTGTCTCCATATTAGATTCCGGCACTCCCCCCACCTTATTGTCATATTTACCTATTCCTTTTTATACTAATATTCAATATTAGTAGCTCGAATATACAAGCACCTCAACTTGATTAATTTCCTTCACTTCTATTACCCTATAGCACTCGGTTTACGAATATCACTATAATTTTACGAATTCGTAATAAAGTTCTTTATTACATCTTTATTCTTTTCTGGCCTAGTTATATTTATAATTAAGTTTCATTCTAACCCCCTCACACCTCATCCCCCACTTCCTTCTACAACAATAAAGTACTATTCTAGCCACCCCACTTAATTTAATAGTCACTTTAAATTTGCATTATTCTAAACCCCACACTACCTCCCAACTCCATAATTTTTGAGCGGCTCTTGTCCGCTGACCATCCACTCCCTTTACTTTGAATGTTAACAGTATTACGGTGCATATAGTCCAACTCATTACTCTTGTGGGTTCTCTAGAGTTTTATAGCTGAATAGAATAGAAAGGGAGGAGAGGAGAGAGAGGGAATTCCTCTTCTTTTTTTTTCTTTTTTTTCCTCTTCCCTTCCTCCCTTCCCTATACCCTACCCTTCTCACCTTCCCTATCCATCCCATTTAGCAGTTATGGACCAATTACGTTTTTTAACCCTCAACACTCAAGGCCTCAACTCCCCTACCAAACGCAGCCTTATGTTAAATATGCTACAACGCACTAAGATAGATATCGCTCTGCTGCAGGAAACACATTGGCTACCCAACACAGTCACCTCCTGCCGATATAAGAAATACCCAGTAATTATTGAAGCATCATTCAATACTAAATCCAGGGGGGTTGCTATACTGATTAGCTCCCAGGTAAATTATGAACCACTCTATATAGAAATTGATCCGCAGGCTAGGTTCATTGTGTTAATTTGTAGGTTGAATGATAAACTTTTCACTATTGTAAACGCATATGTACCCAACACAAAACAACTCAGATTTCTCAGACGTTTACTAGATTTGGTGTCGACCATTCAGCAGGGTGAGCTAATATTAGGAGGTGATATGAATATAATATGGGACCTCACATTAGATAGATTAGGCCCAAATATTTCATCGGGTGAGAGATCTACACACCCTCTCTCAGTATCATTTCAGAACCTGATTGCAAAATTTGATCTGTACGATGTTTGGAAGGCATTACACCCTTTTGATAAGGAATTTACCTTTTATTCTTCAGCTCGCGGGCTTTAAAACAGGTGACTCTAGCTACGATTCACCCAATTTCTTGGTCAGATCATGGCGCAGTCCTACTTACATTAGGTCTACACCCCACAGTCATAACTCCTTATTCCTGGCGACTTAAAAGTTATTTAATCACTCACCCAACCCTCAAACTTGAATTCTTAGACTTAATAAGAACTTACCTTGCAGTCAATGATACTCCTCAGGTTTCTGCAGAAATATTATGGGCATCTTTAAAAGCTTTTTTGAGGGGACATTACATCACTAAAGATGCTCAGTTCAAACAGACACAAAACTCATCCCTAGCCACACTAAATTGTCATCTTAGGTCACTTAAAAGTAATCTTGCTACCTCTTATACTATAGATTTAAACTCTCAAATATCTGATCTTAAGAGCCAGATTAAGGATTTAGAATTACAAAGGGCACAGGCAAATTTGGAAAAACTTAAACAAATCTACTACTACAAAAGTAATAAGACCTCCTCTCTTTTAGCCTCTAAACTAAGACACAGAACTGCACAGACCAAAATCATACGAATTAATTCAAGAGGTGGAGTGGTCACTTCACCCAATGACATCGGGGAGACCTTCCGAACATACTACTCAGATCTGTATAATCTATCAGATTCGGATTTGTCCCCTCTTCTTGAAACCCAGGAGATCCAACGTTTTTTAGAATCTCTCAATCTCCCTTCGGTTAATCCCGAGCTCTGTCAAGGCCTTACTGCCCAAATTACCCTGAAAGAAATTAGTGATAATATTAAAGACCTTAAAATTTCTAAGTCCCCAGGCCCAGACGGATTTACAGGCCAGTTCTATAAGACGTATACTGCCATAGTAGCCCCTGTTCTATGCAGAGTTTTCAATGAGGTGATGGGAAAAGGTTCCTTTCGCTCTGAATATTTAATGGCATCTATTACTACTATTCTTAAGCCGGGTAAAAACCCTTTAGATTGTGGGAGCTACCGTCCCATCTCCTTGTTGAACCTCGATACGAAGCTATATGCTAAAATTTTAGCTAATCGTCTATCCAAACTACTTCCTACCTTGGTACACCCCAATCAGGTCGGATTTGTTCCCATGAGAGAAGGACCCGACGCAACCAGATACGTATTGGACATTCTAGTTCAAGCAGCGGAATCAGGGATACCCATGCTTGCCCTGTCACTTGATGCCGAGAAGGCCTTTGACAGGGTGAGATGGGTCTATCTATGGGAAACCATGAAAGTCTATCGATTCCCGGCCCCCTTCATCAGGGCCATACAGGCGCTCTATACAAACCCCTCAGCCGTGGTTAGGGGCGTGGGATTTCAATCTGACCCTTTCAAAATATCCAATGGCACTAGGCAGGGGTGCCCTCTATCACCCTTGCTTTTTGCGCTCTCAATAGAACCTATGGCACAGGCGATTAGACTAAACCCAAATATTAAAGGATTTTCCTCCCAGGGAACACAGCATAAAATTTCATTATATGCTGATGACATCACATTACTTCTAACACAACCCTTCCGGTCCCTTCCTGCAGTATTTGACTTACTACAACACTTCTCTTCTCTGAGCTACTACAAATTAAATCTCTCCAAGACAGAAGCTCTATCCGTCAACATACCGCCTTCTGACCTCATCCGTTTACAGAGATTATATAATTTTCATTGGTCTGTGCAGTCCGTCAAACTATTAGGAGTCCACCTTAGTATGGATACTTCCATTGTTATCTCCAAAAATTTCTCAGATAAGCTCCCGGAGTGGCGTAGGCTTTTAGAGTCCTGGGAATTTCGGGAGATATCCTGGACTGGTAGGATAGCAGCAATCAAGATGTCATTCATTCCTAAAATAATCTATCTTTTCAGGTCCCTCCCAATAAACATTCCCAGATCCATTTTAAACAAAATGCGGAGCCTTATCACATCCTATGTATGGAAAGGCAAAAAACCCAGGACAGCCTCACATACCCTCCAAAGACATGTATCGGATGGTGGCTTAAGTCTTCCCAATATTATATTATACTACCAAGCTGCTCGCCTTACTCATTTATTGAGCTGGAGCTATTCATCCAACCCAGCCTCCTGGCGAATAGTAGAATTATCTCTACTCCCTGATGGTCTTCAGCTAAGAGACCTACCATGGGTACCCACACACTATAGAAAAGACCTTAAATTAACTCATCCAGTAATTTTTGAGACCCTACAGTTCTGGGATCAGGTCAGGCACTCTACTAACATAGCCCCCCACCCCTCCCCACGGCAGACAATTTCAAGCACACTCATTTGTTTACCCGACTCCCATATACATACATGGGCTAATTATGATGTTAAATTCATTTCTGACCTATATGGCCAGTCTAATACACTCTCCCACGCTAACTTATGCAGAAACCTTCAAGTACCTCGCTCTTTGACTTTTGAGGCCTTTCGTCTTTGCTCTATTCTCAAATCGTGGGGATTCCCCAACGCAGCTCTAAGAGACATAACAAACTGGGAAAGACGTTGGTCGCTCACTATAAAGATTAGAGGAGCTCTCCCATATCACTATAATCTACTTATTGATCCTTACTCACTTCATAAATTATCCCAACATATCGCTTGGGAAAAAGAGCTCTGCTTCACCTGTGAGATGGATACTTGGCATAGAGAAATCTTACTGGCCAGAAAAATTTTACACTGTGCCACTCTGTGGGAATTACATTTCAAAATAACAGTCAGATGGCATCTTGTCCCTGTCACTCTACATAAGATATATGCTACCCATCCACCTACCTGCTGGAGAGGCTGTGGTCAACTGGGCACACAGAGTCACATTTGGTGGTTTTGCCCATTTATCACTCCCCTCTGGACTCAACTCTTTCACATACTCGGACAATTAGGCATCAATTGCCCGCTAAGCCCCCAGACATGTATTCTACATTTAGAATTCCCACCGTTTACTACAGCACAAAAATACCTAACGATATACCTACTTATGTCCACCAAATTAGAGATAGCGAAGGCCTGGAAACAGACATCCCCCCCCATCCATCAGACAGGTTATAGCCACTGTATCATTTATACACAAAATGGAATCCTATGCATATGCGGCCTTAGATTTATCTGACACCTACCTTGAAATATGGCGCCCATGGGTAGAGAAATTTACTCCCTTAGGAACCTAATTTCCCTTCTCGGACATCCCTACCTCTACATATATGGTCCTTTCCTGTTTTCTTCTCCTCCCCCCTTCCCCTCTCTCTTTTTTTTTTTTTTTTTTTTACCTCTCCCTCCCACACTCTTCATTTGCAAGAACCATGAGAACTTACGAGAGTCATATGAAAATACAAGTCCCTGCACATAAGTAATAACCCTCAGAAAATGAGAAATCATTTATGAAAATTTTGAGACGTGTCTTTGTCAGTATCTTGTCAGTCAATTGTTTTGGGCCTGCAATATTTTTTCTTGTAGATAGTCTTTTGTTGGCAGAACCCTACTGTAAATGTTTGATACAATGTATTATTGACTAAACTCCTTTTTTCTTTTTTTTTTCTTTTTCTTTCTTTATGTTTGACTATATTTGAAGTTATCTGAGAATAAGAAAAAGAAATTGTATCTTCTGGAACCAATGCCATCCCTGCGTGGATGCTGACTGTGCATATGTCTACATTTACATTTGTTTGCACTTATTTTTCTCAATAAAAATCTTTATACAAAAAAAAAAAAAAAAAAAAAAAAGTCCTCATTTAAACTATAAATTAGGAGTCAAGATTGGGTTCCTTGATATTTCTCATTAATGAAGTTTTTTAGGAGTAGAACTGTTACCTATTTTTTTTTAATTTTTTTATCTGTAATGGATTTTGTACATTAGGTGTTTGATTCAAGAGTGTGAAATCCGTCTCATATGGAGGCTCTGTTCTATCCTCCCTTTAGTCAGAAGGGTCAGTTCATGTCTATTATCGTCCTGAAGGACATGTATCTGCATGTCCCTATTCTCTGGGAACACTTCCAATTCCTTTGGTTTTGTTTTTTTTGGACAAACCTTTACATGTTTGTAGTCCTTTTTGACCTTGCCCTGCCACTCAACATTTTATGAAGGTTCTAGGTTTTGTTTTTTTCTAGCATTAGCTAGATCAGAGATTCTTGGTGGCTCTGTTCCTGGACGAGATCTTGGTTCAGATGCCATCCTTCCATTTAGCAAGATCTCATTTGCATCTCTGTTGATTCCCCGTTCACTCAGGTGAAAGGTGATTTTGGAATAGTCCTTTGGTACCAAATACCGGGAAATGGTGTCAAACTCGTTCTCCATGAAGGTTTTTCTTTACGGTGGTCAAACTCCAGGTTCTTGCTATTTGTCTTTCTCTCCAGTCTGCCTTTTGTCCATCAGTGGCTCAATGTATGGAGGTGATTAGTCTGATGGCTTCCATGGACATCATTCCTTTTGCTCGGTTCCATCTGCGACCGCTACAACTTTGCGTTCTCCGTCAATGGAACGGAGATCATTCAGATTTATCACAAAGGATACATCTGGACCCCCTTCAAGAGACTCTCTCGTGGTGGATTTCTCAGGACCTTCTGTCTCGGGGCACTTCCTGAGACCCTCCTGGGTGATTGTGACTACGGATGCCAGCCTATCGGCCTGGTGAGCTGTTTGGGGTTCTCTGAATGCTCAGGGCCTGTGGACTCGGTAGGAGTCTTCTCTCCCCATAAATATCTTGGCGTTGAGAGCAATCTTCAATGCCCTGTCAGCTTGGCCTCAATTATCTTTAGTCTGGTTTATCGGGTTCCAGTTGGACAACTTCACCTCAGTGGCTTACATCAACCACCAAGGAGGAACTCTGAGTTCCTTGGACATGGAGGTGACTAGCATTCTGCAGTGGGCGGAAGCTCTTGATTGTCTATTTGTCTTCCACTTTCCAGGATTGGACAATTGGGAAGCGGATTTCTGAGTAGACAGACTTTTCATCCTGGGGAGTTTACTCTCAATCTGGAAGTGTTCTCCAGAATAACCCTCAGGTGGGGGGTTTCCAGAATTGGATCTGTTGGCATCTCTTGTCAAAACGCCAAGCTTCCAAAGTACAGTTCAGGGTCAAGAGATACTCAGGCCACCCTGATAGATGCTCTGGCGGTCCCTTGGGTTTTCGGGCTAGCTTACTGGTTTCCTCTGTTTTGCTCTCCTTCCACGAGTCATTGCTCGTATCAAGTAGGAGAGAGCATCCGTGAGTCTAATAGCTCCTGCCTGACCCAGCTGAATCTGATTTTGCGGATCTGGGGAAAATGTTACCTTGGGGGATACCGCCGAGGAAGGACCTAATTCAGGGTTCATTCCTCCATCCAAAATCTAGATTCTCTGAAGCTGACTGCTTGGACGCCTAGTCCTGTATAGACACGGGTTTTCGGAAACAGTCTTTGATACTATGCTTCTGGCTCGTAAACCTATTACTCGTTGGATTTATCATAAGATATGGCATAAATACCTTTTTTGGCGTGAAGCCAAGGTTTTTCTTGGAGTCGGGTGAGGATTCCCCAAATTTTTTCCTTTCTTCCAGATGGCCTGGAGAAGGGTTTGTCAGTCAGTACTCTGAAAATTCAGATTTTTGCGCTGTCTATTCTTTTGCACAAACGTCTGGCAGAATTACCAGATGTCCAAGCTTTTGTTCAGGCCCTGGTTAGAATCAGGCCTGTATTTACTCATGTTGCTCCTCCTTGAAGCCTTATCTTGGTTCTTAAAGTTTTGCAGTAGGCTCTGTTTGTTTGAGCCAATGCATGCTGTTGCTATAATGTGGTTATTTTGAGAGGTTTAGTTTCTCCTTGCTATTTCTTCCACTCGCAGAGTTCTGAGTTTTCAGCTCTGCAATGTGTTTCCCCATACCTTATTTTTCATGCAGATAAGGCGGTCCTTCGTACTAAATTGGGGTTTCTCCGTAAGGTGGTGTTGGATCGAAACATTAATCAGGAAATTGTTGTTCCTTTTTGTCCTAATCCTTTTTCTCATAAGGAACGTCTTTTGCATAACTTGGATGTTGTGCATGCTCTTAAATTTTACTTTCAAGCTACTAAGGATTTTCTTCTGCCCTATTTGTTGTTTTCTCTAGAAAGCGTAAGGGTCAGAAAGCCACTTCTACTACTCTTTCCTTCTGGTTCAGTATGATTCGTTTGGCTTTTGAGACTGCTTGGCTCATTCCACTAGGGCTGTCTCCTCTTCTTGGGCTTTCAAAAATGAAGCTTCTGTGG
Source organism: Bombina bombina (assembly GCF_027579735.1). NCBI lineage: Eukaryota > Metazoa > Chordata > Amphibia > Anura > Bombinatoridae > Bombina > Bombina bombina. Next base: position 39,694,307 of record NC_069508.1, on the reverse strand, counting down.
AACAGATTTGCAAGGTGGCAACATGGTCCTCTCTGCATACTTTTTACATATTTTATACTTTTGCCTTGGCTGAGGCTTATTTTGGGAGAAAGGTTCTTCAAGCGGTGGTGCCTTCTGTTTAGGTGGTCCTGCCTTTTCACCCTCCCTGTTCAGTGTCCTCTAGCTTGTGTATTGGTTCCCACTAGTAATTGGAATGTTGTTCTGGACTCTCCATGTCGTATCAGGTAAGCATAAATTTTGTTTTCTTTCTGGACATGGAGAGTCCACGACCCCACCCTCTTATTTATAATTCGGCAGTTTTGTTTGAGTAATCAGGCACCTTCTCACCCTTGTTTGTTTTTGTTTTTTCTATTTTCCTTCGGCTGAATGACTGGGGATTATGGGTAAGGGAAGTTGCACTTAACCCTTTAACGATGCATGTCGTACAGGGTACGTCGCACACAATCTGGTCTTTAAAGACCAGCGACGTACCCTGTACGACATCAGGGTTTAAAGCGGCTGGAAGCGATCCTGATCGCTTCCAGACGCTTTCAAGGTATTGCTGTGATGCCTCGACATTGAGGCATCACTGCAATACCTTTTTTCCAAAACCAATGCAGAGAGAGCCACTCTGTGGCCCTCTCTGCACCGGTAGCAATGGGCCCGATCGTTGGTGCGTGGGAGCAGCTCCAGGGATGCGGGTGGGCGGCCCATCGCTACCCAGCATCCGGTTCCTGAATGTGCAATGTGCACGCCGGGGGCCTTCAGGGAGCGCGAGTGCGCGAACGCGCAACAGCCACTGCCGCCAATGCATTAATTAATTCATTCATTCATTAATGAATGGGAGAGGGAGGGGGGGAAAGGGGGGAAATAATTGTCAAAAGGATCTGGGAGGGGGAGAGGGAGGAGGGTATTTGGGGGGCAGCTACACTGCAGAAATTTTTTTAATTACATACAAAAAAATAAAAAAATAAAATTTTTGGGAGGCAAATTGGGTACTGGCAGACAGCTGCCAGTACCCAAGATGGCAGCAAATAGGATGTGGGCAAGAGTTATAGAGCTGTTTGGGGGGGATCAGAGAGGTTAGGGGCTAAGGGGGGGGGGTCCATCACAGCTAAACAGATTTTTTTTTTTTTTTTTAAATCTTAAAAAAAAAAAAAGCCTTTTATTTTAGTACTGACAGAGTTTCTGCCAGTACTTAAGATGGCGGGGACAATTGTGGGGTGGGGGAGGGAAGAGAGATGTTTGGGAGGGATCAGGGGGTGGTATCTCTCAGGTGGGAGGCTGATCTCTACACTAAAGCTAAAATTAACCCTGCAAGCTCCCTACAAGCTATCTAATTAACCCCTGCACTGCTGGGCATAATACACTTGATGCGCAGCAGCATTTAGTAGCCTTCTAATTACCAAAAAGCAACACAAAAGCCATATGTCTGCTATTTCTGAACAAAGGGGATCCCAGAGAAGCATTTACAACCATTTATGCCATAATTGCACAAGTTGTTTGTAAATAATTTCAGTGAGAAACCTAAAATTGTAAAAAATGTAACATTTTTTTTTATTTGATCGCATTTGGCGGTGAAATGGTGGCATGAAATATACCAAGATGGGCCTAGATCAATACTTGGGGTTGTCTACTACACTAAAGCTAAAATTAACCCTAGAAGCTCCCTACATGCTACCTAATTAACCCCTTCACTGCTGGGCATAATACATGTGTGGTGCGCAGTGGCATTTAGCGGCTTTCTAATTACCAAAAAGCAATGCCAAAGCCATATATGTCTATTTATGAACAAAGGGGATCCCAGAGAAGTTGTTTGCAAATAATTTCAGTGAGAAACCTGAAGTTTGTGAAAAAAATTATGAAAAAGTGAATTTTTTCTTTATTTGATCGCATTTGGCAGTGAAATGGTGCCATGAAATATACCAAAATGGGCCTAGATCAATACTTTGGAATGTCTTCTAAAAAAAAATATATACATGTCAAGGGATATTCAGGTATTCCTGACAGATATCAGTGTCCCAATGTAACTAGCGCTAATTTTGAAAAAAAGTGGTTTGGAAATAGCAAATTGCTACTTGTACTTATTGCCCTATAACTTGCAAAAAAAGCAAAGAACATGTAAATATTGGGTATTTCTAAACTCAGGACAAAATTTAGAAACTATTTAGCATGGGTGTTTTTTGGTGGTTGTAGATGTGTAACAGATTTTGGGGGTCAAAGTTAGAAAAAGTGTGTTTTTCCATTTTTTTCCTCATATTTTATAAAAAATTTTTATAGTAAATTATAAGATATGATGAAAATAATGGTATCTTTAGAAAGTCCATTTAATGGCGAGAAAAACGGTATATAATATGTGTGGGTACAGTAAATGAGTAAGAAGAAAATTACAGCTAAACACAAACGCCGCAGAAATGTAAAAATAGCCCTGGTCCTTAAGGGAAAGAAATTGAAAAATGGCCTTGTCCTTAAGGGGTTAACAGCTTTGCTGGGGTGCTCTTTGCCTCCTCCTTCTGGCTACTAGTAATTGGAATGATGTTGTGGACTCCATGTCCGTAAAGAAATTTTATCAGGTAAGCATAGATTTTTTTATTTTTCTTTGGAATCTCAAGGGAGTGTGGGACAAGCATCAAAGAGCCCTCATGCACACAAGGTGTTTTATTGTCCCTTATCAATATCCTAAAACTTGCATTAAAGAGAATACATTTTTCTTTACCATTTCATTTAGAAACTTTAGATGTAGTTTTGCTGGATTACACCATTTACATCTTTTCTTTTATGGAGTGGGGGGTGAATAGGCAGAAGAACAAAAAAGTTATAGCTATGACATTAACAGGTGGTATATTTGTTTCTGGTTAAACAAGCTCATATCACTGTATATGGAAAGTGTATTTTTTTACTTGTCACAAAATTAACATCACTACAATACCTTGTTTCACATTTTGTGGACGTCATATGAAAGGATTAGTCTGACATGGACCCAGCTTGTCACTACACACTGAAGCAGCAGAATATTGGGCTGTGCTAAATTAGCTGTCTATTAACCCTTTGAGTGCTAAGTACTTCTCCACCTGGGTGCTAAGCTGTTTTAAGGTTTTTTTATTTTTTTATTTAAATTTTGTTTTTTAACATTTTTTTTCTCAGATCCCCAAGTCTTACACTATTGGAAAGGTTAGGCGATTACCTTTCTAACGGTGGGTCTTGGGGGTCTGTAGCCTGAGATACAGGCTTCTAAGCAGCATGCCCCCTTTTCCTATACTTAACATTGTAATTTTTAAATAAAGTTGTGTGGTGATGTCACCGCGCATAACGTGGAGCCCCGGCGATGCCTGTCACTATACAGGCCGGGATAGGAGCGGGTGGGAGCCCCCAGATCTCCCTCAAGGTGGGAGAGTGCTAGCGATAGGTCTGAGCCGTCGTTAGCACCTTAGTGGGAAACTCTGCAATGGCACTGAAAGGGTTAAAGCAGCATTACACTAAATTCAATTTGTAAGCTTAGTATTGAGGTTATTCCCCTCCTCCCTCTAGCTATGGGTACTTAAAGGGACCGCAACCCATTTTTTATATTTCATGATTCAGCTAGAGCATGCGATTTTAAACAACTTTTTTCCAATTTACTTCTGTTATGAAATGTTTGTTCTCTTGGTATCCTTTGTTAAAAAATATATAGGTAGGCTCAAGAGCTGTTGATTGGTGGCTGCACCTATATACCTCATGTTGGCTCCCCAATGCTTTCAGCTAGCTCCTAGAACTGCATTGCTACTTCAACAAATGATACCACAAGAATTAAGAAAATTAGATAATATAAGTAAATTGGAAAGTTGTTTAACAATGTATGTATTGTATGGTCTATCTGAATCCTAACCCTTTTAACTATCACTGCATGCCAGCGCTGACGTGATTACACAGGTGCCGCATCTCCTTCAGATACCAGCAGTGATGTCTAGGTTCCAAAAAGGTGGCATCTATCATGAGAAAAAAGGTGCATGAAATGTATTGTCTTTTTACATTGTGTATTCTAAAAATGGCTACAAATGCCCGATCTGTTCTGTACAGTGCATGTATGAAAACTACATAAATCCTTATTTTGAACAGACAGAATCCTTTTACATTCTGCTGGGTCTGCTTTGTGCCTGGGGTGTTGTGTTTATATTGGATCGCTTTGCATACTAGGGAAATTACTACTTTAGTGTTTATCATATCTTCTTTGCTGTGCATAGTTAGATATGAACCCAGCCATTTTGTTGATCAAGCAATTACTGTCAGTTTAAAAAAACAACAACTAAAGTTAAAGGGAAGTGAAAGTATGAAAAACTGTGTTAGAGCATGTTATAGCGATATTACGTGCATATAACCGCCTGAACTCTGCAAATGCAGTAAAGCGGTGTTTCTCAACCGCAGTCCTCAAGTAACCCTCAACAGGCCAGGTTTTCATTATAGCTGAACCAGTGCACAGGTGTAGTAATCAACTGAGCAGTAAACCATGGTTACTAACCTATCACCTGATTATTTCACCTGTGCACTAGTTCAGCTTTAATGAAAACCTTGCCTGTTAGGGATATGTGAGTACTACCGTTGAAACAATGCAGTAGAACACACATAAGGGTAAGTCGCATTCATTTTTTTTATGAATAAATCGTTTAAAGAGAGAGGTCAAAATTGAAAAGTGCACATATTCAATTTGAAATATACTCAATTACCATAAATTCTAGTAAAAATTACTGTTTTTCTGCAGCATATGCACATATCCTGTGAGGGCCTGTGCACCAGTGTTCAAACACTATGCCTGGTCAGAGAGCTGGTAGCTGTGTGTATTGCTTTTGTGAAGACGTAATTTGTGTTCTACAAGCCACTACTGACCTTCTCTGAGAAGGTGTGCTTGCATACTGGTGCACGAGCCCTCAAAGGATATGTGCATATGCCGCTGAAAAACTAAACTTTTTACCAGAAGCTTTTTTTTGTTGCTAATTAAGTATATTACAAAAATGCTTCTAATTTACATTTAAATTGACCTTTTTATCCCTTTAAAATAGTTTTTCTACAGGACAGTGATAGACACTATAGTCAGCTCGATAGAATCAATGCACTACTGAGACCTAACTGAATACATCTAGTGAGTCAATGACAAGAGAAATGTGTGCAAGCAGCAGCCTCTCGCTCCCAGTAGTGTTTGAATTGTTTCGTTTTGACTTCTGTCCATTTTAAACAAAAACAAGTTTATCTTGTTACATCTAATTTATTAGAGGCTATATTAACAGGAAGTAATCTGATGTTTTGTTTTTTTTTTATGAATTTTTATTCGGTTTTAGAATGAGGTAACATTTGGGGACACGCAGGACCCCTGATCTAACATACACAAACAAAAGGATCGGACACGCAGGTCCGGTTGCAATAGCTGTTCAAACATTGATATATCGTAGATAAATTGCAGGGAAAGGTAACACTTGGGGGGACACAGGACCCCTGTTCAAACATCCACAAACAAAAGGATCGGACACGCAGGTCCGATTGCAATAGCTGTTCAAACATTGATATATCATAAGTAAATTGCAGGAATATGTGGTGAAAATAATTCACCAAGGTGGAACCCTAGTGTGGGCTCTAGAAATAAGGGGGGGGAGGGGTGATACTTATAAATTAGATTTAATTCCAGAGACAAGTAATATGCACATTGTGTCTAGTACATACTTTACCCAGCACTTATTGTGCCTAACACCCACTGTACCTGGCCCTCATTGCCCTTAGCACATGCCGTACCCAGCACACATTCGCTGTACTTCACTCATTGTATTTAGCATAAACCATACCCAGCGCACACAGTTCCCAGCACACAATATACCTGGCACACACTGTACTTAGCCCACATTGTACCCAGCATACCCTGTATCTAGCACACATCATACCTAGCACACATTGTACCCAACACGCATAGTACCTAGAACTTACTGTACCTAGCTCACACTATACCCAGCACACGCAGTACCCGGCACCCACCCTGCCTAGCACACGCAGTACCTAACACACAGTGAACCTAGCACTCATTGTAGCCAGCACTCATTGCATCTAACGCAAGCGGCACCTAGCACACATTGTACCCAGTACACACCGTGCCCAGCACACACTGTACCCAGCACACTTTATACCCAGCACACTTTATACCCAGCTCACATTGTACCTATCCCACACTGTACCCAGCACAGACCGTACCCAGCACACGCCGTACCCAGCACACATGATACCTAGTACCCGCTGTACCTAGCTCACGCCGTACCTGGCACCTCCCTTGCCTGGCACATGCAGTACCTAGCACACATGGAACCTAGCACACATTAAACCTAGCACACACTGTACCTAGCACACACTGTACCTGGCACACATTGTACTTTGCTCAAACTGTACCTAGCTCACACTATACCTAGCAACCGCCGTACCCGGCACCCCCCTTACCTGGCACAAGCAGCACCTAGCACAGGTGGGGGGGGGGGGGGGGGGAGGTGAGACTTATAAATTAAATGTAATGTTCCGCTGAGCCCGTTAGGATAAATCGCTGTAAGATGCATTAATGGGTTTGACCACAGAAATCGAGGAGTAGGTTCTACCAACATACTAGTCAACAAAATACCCAGCACAGACTATACTTAACACCCGCCGTATCCAACACTCATTGGGCCTAGCACACACCGTACCCACTGCACCTAGCATGCACTGCACCTACCTTGTCTAGTACACGCCGTACCTAGCACCCACCTTGCCTAGCACATGCTGTACCTAGCACACGAAGTGCCTAGCACACACTGTATCTAGCACAAATTATACCTGGCACACATACCTAGCACACGCCGTACCCAGCACCCACCTTGCTGAGCACACGTTGTACCTAGCACACGTTAAACCTAGCACATATTGTACCTAGCGTACACTGCACCTAGCACACGCCGTACCTAGCACCCACCTTGCCTAACACACGCTGCACCTAGCACACATAGCACCTAGCACACCCGGCACCTAGCACCCACCTTGCCTAGCACACGCTGTGCCTAGCACACACTGCGCCCAGCACACACTGCGCCTAGCGCAAATTGTATCCAATACACGCAGTGCCTAGCACACTCTGTACCTAGCACAAACTATACCTGGCACACATTGTACCTAGCACACGCCGTACTCAACACCCGCTCTGCTGAGCACATGCTGTACCTAGCACATATTGTACCTAGCACACACTTCTCCTAGCACACATTGCACCTAGCCCGCACTGCACCTAGCACGCACTGCACCTAGCACCCACCTTGTCTAGCACACACTGTATCCAATACACGCAGTGCCTAGCACACGCTGTACCTAGCACAAACTATACCTGGCACACATACCAAGCACACGCCGTGTCCAGCACCCGCCTTGCTGAGCACTCGCTGTACCTAGCACGTGTTAAACCTAGCACAAATTGTACCTAGCACACATTGCACCTAGCACACATTGCACCTAGCACACATGGCACCTAGCACACATGGCACCTAGCACACATGGCACCTAGCACACATGGCACCTAGCACACATGGCACCTAGCACACACTGTACCTAGCACATTTAGTACCTAGCACATTTAGTACCTAGCACAAACTATACCTGGCACACATACCTAGCACACGCCGTGTCCAGCACCCGCCTTGCTGAGCACCCGCTGTACCTAGCATGCGTTAAACCTAGCACACGTTGCACCTAGCACACGTTGCACCTAGCACACGTTGCACCTAGCACACGTGGCACCTAGCACACGTGGCACCTAGCACACGTTGCACCTAGCACACGTGGCACCTAGCACACATGGCACCTAGCACACATTGCACCTAGCACACATTGCACCTAGCACACACTGTACCTAGCACATTTAGTGCCTAGCACACGCCGTACTTAGCACCCACCTTGCCTAGCCCACGCTGCGTCTAGCACCCACTGCACCTAGCACCCACTGCACCTAGCACCCACTGCACCTAGCGCCCACCCTGCCTAGCACACATTGCGCCTAGCACACACTGTATCCAATACGCACCGTGCCTAGCACATGCTGTACCCAGCACAAAGCATACCCGGCACACACTATATCTAGCAAATGCTATACCTAGCACACGCCGTACCCAGCACCCTCCTTGCTGAGCACACGCTGTACCTAGCAAACACTAAACCTAGCACACATTGCACCTAGTACACGCTGCACTTAGCACACACTGTACCTAGCACATAAAGTGCCTAGCTCACACAGCACCTAGCACACACACATATCACCTAGCAACACACAACGCCTAGCACTCATAGCACCCAGCACAAACAATTGTGTACTCTATTAACCTTATGTGGATCAGTAGCTTTGACATTAAAAGAATTATACATATGAGCAACTTTCAGTACTATTATATAGATATAAATCACACAGTAAAATACATGGTAAGCATTAGAACAACGGTCTAAATAGTCCACAAGTAGTGGATCCTGTATTAAGTGTTTTCCGAGGGCCCCCCACAAGCCCCCATGAGAAACGCTGATATATAAAGGACCTTGTAAAGCATGTTAGTACGCGCTCTATAGGTGCTACACAGTGTACCTTTGCAAAATATAAATTTCCTTTATGATTTCAACATATAGGGACATGTGAACTGTCATCTGTGTGTCCGGTTTAGGACTAAACCACCTATGCAAAAGGGCAAACAGGATTTATCAATAGGGCAAGACATATCCCTAAACCCAATATTACCATATCACTTCTGCAAAAATAGTAGACCTATCTAGTACATTACTAATGGAAGGATTCATACACTGTGTGCTATATCACTAGCTAAATAATTAAGTTTGGGTGGTGTATAGTTAAATATAGAGCTCCAAGTCACGAAGTTGCAGGTAGCACCTTTATCTGATGCTCAGTGGCTGGATGTTAGGATCACACTTCATAACATAGGTTATGCTAGCAGGTTATCCTATATTAAAACTAAGTGAGGCTTCTGTACTAGTTAGGGCAAGATAGTAAAAGCAAAAATCTCTTACAGCAGAACTGACAGTGGTTTGCAGTTACCCAAGCTTAAGACCACTATTGTTATTACTAGATTATATAATAAACAACCAGAAATAAGCAAAAAGAACAAGCCTAATAGGTATCAGATGTGACAAAAACAAATTTAAAGTGTTCAGCCTGACCTCTAGTGAGGACAATGTCCGCAAGCCTAGTGAAGTACACAGTGCCACATTGTCCCATTCTGATCTTGCAGGCAGACTCGGTAAACTCAGTGACCCATGCTGCTGCAAAAATTGAACAGGCTGGAGAAGCGTCTAAACAGAGGGACAACCCAAGGGAACTGTGCTACATTTCCTACAGTCCCAGAGTAGATCCTGAGTTCTGGCATTGTAGCAGTAGTCCGTCCCATAACTCGTGGTAAGAGTAAACACAAATTTTACATTGGGGTCAAGATAACCCCTCTCTACTCCTGAACACTCTCCAATCGCCATTACCAGTGCAGTGTCTCCTTCCAGAGGCCTCAAATGGCCGCCGTTCGCGCCAAGCTTATAAAAGAAGCGCAGTCTCTCTCACCAGCTCTCACGTCCCTTCAGTCAGCACCACCACTCTCTATCACAGCACGGCTCCCGACTCAGTCAGTCCTTTAGGTTTCTACTGGGGTGGATAATCCGCTCTTAGGTGTACCCAGCTGACGTTACTTATTGCGGTGCCGGCAGATGGAGAGAGCGACTCCCTCGAAACAGGCAGACTCTGTGGCTTCCCCGGGAGGCAATGCCTGCATATTGGCCAAACAGTGGAAGGGCGCTTCTAGCTTGCGCGCGACCCTGTAAACACATTGTGAGGTCCCAATATAATTCTGCCCTAGGCCAGATGTGGCTTCTTTGTGTCGGCAGCTTAATTATGGAGCGACAGCAGTCTGAGACTGTGGCCATAATTGAGGCCTAGATATTAGTATAGAATGGTCCCCTGGCCTCGTAGGCGGCTACGTATGAACCGCAATTGGAACCTTCGGCTCTTTGATGAGATTCCTCTCTGGCAGTGTGTCCGACCCAGGCGTTAGCGGACGAGGCTCCAATCATCTCTGGGCTGTTCGCAGTCATCTGGCTGTGGACGCGGCCAAGTATATGCCGCATCTAGACCCTCAATCTCCTTGTTGCAGTTTCCCTCCAGCGAGGCCCACTATATTGAAGGCCATGAGGCCACGATGTTTCCTAAGGCCAGATGGTGTTCGGCAGATACACCTGTTTGGGGCATATGCTTAAGTGGTCTCTAAACATAGCCAGAGTGGTCCTCAGTGCATTGGGCACATAGTTAGGCAGATCCGAATAGCATAGGCTGAAATTAAAGTTTTATAACAGGGTCCATCGCAGGAGCTCTGCACAAACACGTCTGCCCTGTTCAGCTGCCGACTCCGCCCCCTTTCTCGTAATCTGATGTTTTTATGTTAAACCTCAGGAATATATGCAAATGCCCTGACATTTTGTAAATGTTATTATCACTTCCAGGATTCCTCGTTCTTCTTTACACTGAAGATAGTTCTTAAAGGGACATTAAACACTTTGAGATGGTAATATAAAATGATAAATTGTATATAATAAAACAACTCTGCAATATACTTTCATTAGTTATTTTGTCCTCTTTGCCTGTAATTCCATTCTGAAATTGTGAGCTTTTCAGTTCCTGTTAGAACACTGTTAAATCGAGCACAACCATTGGCTGCACACTCTAGTGACCTATTTATAACTGTCCCTAATTGGCCACAGCAGAGAAGGTAACACAAGTTACAACATGGCAGCTCCCAGTGTTTTATAGACACTAAAACTTTACACTTATTTTGTCACTTTTTAAACAACTAATGAAACTTTAAAAAATACATCTACATGTTAGTCATGGACTAATCTTTTCTTTGAATGCATCATTCTATCTAGCATGTATTTAGTGTTTAATGTCCCTTTAATGACTTTGGCTGTATCTTTGGAGTCGTCATGCTGCAGAATAATTTTGGGGCCAATCTGATGCCTCCCTGATGGTATAGCATGAAGTATTTGCCTGTACTTCTCAGCATTTTGAGGAGACCATTAATGGGACAGTCTAGAGCCAATACTTATACTTTATTAGTTATTGTTATATAGCAGACAAGCATCTTGCAACTGGTTTCACATCTATAAACTTGTAAGAAGTACATGAAACTTTTAAATAATAGTTTGTTTAGCAGCCGAATGTTTCTGCCAAGCTCCACCCACAACTTATTGTCCAGTTAGCTGTTTTCTTGTACGACAGTTTAGCAGAGCACGTTTAATATTTTTCAGTTAGCTATTTGAAATTTCACCTGCACAAATCAGCATGAGAGTCGGAAAACTGATTGGAGAAATGTAACGTACCAAAATATACCTGCAATAGGTGGTAGAAGATATGTGGCCATTATCGGCTTCTAATAAGCAATGAATATTTAAATGTTTCATGCACTTCTTACAAGATTATAGATGTGGGACCAGTTGCAGGATGCTTCTTTGGTATGTAACCATATCTATTTGGTCTAGACTGTCCCTTTAATTCTGATTAGATCCCCAACTCCATTTGCAGTAATGCATCCAAAACTTGCCAGGAACCTCTACCATGCTTCACTGTTTCTTGTACCGCTCTCCAGCCTACCTAGGTATGCTTTTTTAACGATAGAGTGCAAAGCCATTTACATAAAAGAAGTTAATTGCAAAGTTGTTTTAAAATGTCATGTTCTGTATGCATCACGAAAGTTTAATTTTAACTTTACTGTCCCTTTAAGGTAAATGTTATAAGTACTTTCTTCTGGTCCAAGATACTTTATCTGTCTAATTTGGAAGTCAGTACCAGATAAAGATACCAACATAACATTAGAAAGTTGCTTAAAATAGCTGCCCTATCTGAATCATGAAAGAAAAAAAAATTTGGTTTCAGTATCCCTTTAACAAGGGCATCATTTACTGTACACACCTCAAACGTGTTTTTTTTGTCTGTACAAAACATTAAAAAGCTCTAGAAATAATTTAAATGAATACTGCAGTGTTGACTCCTACTAATCCTATCTAACCTGCTGATAAGAACAACTGTCTGTTATTTGTTAAGATGGACATGTGTCTGCAAATATGCAAAAAAAATAAAAACTGAACCATGTTTTTCTGACTTAGCTGAAACCAAGAAAAATGTCAACTACAATGTCACTTTACAATACATTGAGGCTGGTTATTTTGTGATTGAGTGTGACATTAAGATGTTGAGTTGGTTCTTGACTGTTGGTTGTGAATTCTGGAATGTCCAACCTTGACCCTAGGTTCAGGGCAATGGATAGCACTTGTAATGGCTGCAGTTTAGGATCTAGAACAAGTTTCCTGATGAAAAAGGTAGCACAGTTGTCACATGGATGAGAAAATCTGTAGCTGGCAAAAAGGGAGAGCTGAAGCTATAAGTGGTAAGTTAACATATTAATGTAGCAGAAGACATACAGGCGTCCAGGTTAATAGTCAGGCAAGATGCTGGTAAATAATAGCTAAATAGGTAAACAACATTTTCGGTTTTGGAATCACCTCTGCTGGGGATGTTTTTGATTTGTCAATCTTAGTGGTCATATATAACCTTTTGCTTGTACCAGTGGTGTGTGTTTAGGTAGCAGCCATTTCAGACTTCTTGCTGTGGGCTCTGCTATAGATATGTAAAACCTTCCTTAAGGATTGTGGAGGCATTAATATTTTCATCTTCAGACCCAGTGATCCGGAAGAATGAGGCCCTTGCTGCAGAGATGGGTAGATTGACCCATTATAGATAGATGTCTGTCTAGTATATCATATTATAATTCTCTGGTTTAAGGGGTTGAGTGTAAAACTCTATCTTAAATAGCTCCATATTTTTACTATGATATTTGGCCCATGTAATCTTCATATGCGGCTGTTGTTCTCTCATATGCTTATGGCTAAACCACCTTTATCTATTCTCATAGTCCATTTTAATTATCTCTTTCGGTTCAGGTTTTTAGGCATCTTGTATATGAGATCTAATAGTTCAAGTAATTATTTAATCTATTTTATTATTGTCAGAGCATAGTCATAATCTATGACACAGGACATGTTTTATTTTCTATGGAGTTCACTACCACTACTTCTGTGCTTATGAGACTTGTCTCTGTCCACCAATAAATGGAAAAATCTGCCTATCAGCCAGTGAGCATTCAGTCCTTAAGGCCTAGTTGCACTTCCTGATAGCTTCACAATCAAAATAAACAGCTTTTACATAAGCCTTTTTCATACAAAATATTTTAACATAGTTTTTTATATGCAGGATACACTTTTTAATCCATTATTTTTATGTTAAAAAAGCAGACATTTCTTTTCAACCTTAGCTTTAAAGGGACAACATTAAAAGCCAAAATTAAACTTTTTATGATGCAGATAAAGTGTAAATAAAAACAAAAACAACATAATATCATCACATTCAGTTCTTCCTCTTGAATCCTTTGTTAAAACTTTGTGCCTTTTGATGAGAGCATACTGAGGTATGCTCTGAAGTGTGCATGTGTCTTGAGCACTATATATATATATATAATTGTTGTTGCAAAGAGGTCTATCATAATATTGCTGAAGAGACATGCTAACTCCTGAGGCTACAGCAGTATGCTCTCTTTGGAAGGATTAGGGCATCTCATTTTTTGTATTAAAATGTTCCTTTTCTGTTCTGAACCTACCTAGGAATGAACTCCAATAAATTACACACAGAAAAGAAATTTATTTTAATTTTTCGAATGCAGAAGATGTTGAACCCTCAACCCTGAGATGTTAAAGGATCAGTTCACTATTGAGTGCAGGACAAGTTATACCCGCAACCCTGAGATGTTAAAGGATCAGTTCACTATTGAGTGCAGGACAAGTTATACCCGCAACCCTGAGATGTTAAAGGATCAGTTCACTATTGAGTGCAGGACAAGTTATACCCGCAACCCTGAGATGTTAAAGGGTCAGTTCACTATTGAGTGCAGGAGATGTTATACCCGCAACCCTGAGATGTTAAAGGGTCAGTTCACTATTGAGTGCAGGAGATGTTATACCCGCAACCCTGAGATGTTAAAGGATCAGTTCACTATTGAGTGCAGGAGATGTTATACCCGCAACCCTGAGATGTTAAAGGATCAGTTCACTATTGAGTGCAGGAGATGTTATATCCGCAACCCTGAGATGTTAAAGGATCAGTTCTCTATTGAGTGCAGGAGATGTTATACCCGCAACCCAGAGATGTTAAAGGATCAGTTCACTATTGAGTGCAGGAGATGTTATACCCGCAACCCAGAGATGTTAAAGGATCAGTTCACTATTGAGTGCAGGAGATGTTATACCCGCAACCCTGAGATGTTAAAGGATCAGTTCACTATTGAGTGCAGGAGATGTTATACCCGCAACCCAGAGATGTTCTACCCGCAACCCTGAGATGTTAAAGGGTCAGTTCACTATTGAGTGCAGGAGATGTTATACCCGCAACCCTGAGATGTTAAAGGATCAGTTCACTATTGAGTGCAGGAGATGTTCTACCCGCAACCCTGAGATGTTCTACCCGCAACCCTGAGATGTTCTACCCGCAACCCTGAGATGTTCTACCCGCAAGCCTGAGATGTTATACCCGCAACCCAGAGATGTTAAAGGATCAGTTCACTATTGAGTGCAGGAGATGTTATATCCGCAACCCTGAGATGTTAAAGGGTCAGTTCACTATTGAGTGCAGGAGATGTTATATCCGCAACCCTGAGATGTTAAAGGGTCAGTTCACTATTTAGTGCAGGAGATGTTATACCCGCAACCCAGAGATGTTAAAGGATCAGTTCACTATTGAGTGCAGGAGATGTTATACCCGCAACCCAGAGATGTTAAAGGATCAGTTCACTATTGAGTGCAGGAGATGTTATACCCGCAACCCAGAGATGTTAAAGGATCAGTTCACTATTGAGTGCAGGAGATGTTATACCCGCAACCCAGAGATGTTAAAGGATCAGTTCACTATTGAGTGCAGGAGATGTTATACCCGCAACCCTGAGATGTTAAAGGATCAGTTCACTATTGAGTGCAGGAGATGTTATATCCGCAACCCTGAGATGTTAAAGGATCAGTTCACTATTGAGTGCAGGAGATGTTATACCCGCAACCCTGAGATGTTAAAGGATCAGTTCACTATTGAGTGCAGGACAAGTTATACCCGCAACCCTGAGATGTTAAAGGATCAGTTCACTATTGAGTGCAGGACAAGTTATACCCGCAACCCTGAGATGTTAAAGGATCAGTTCACTATTGAGTGCAGGACAAGTTATACCCGCAACCCTGAGATGTTAAAGGGTCAGTTCACTATTGAGTGCAGGAGATGTTATACCCGCAACCCTGAGATGTTAAAGGGTCAGTTCACTATTGAGTGCAGGAGATGTTATACCCGCAACCCTGAGATGTTAAAGGATCAGTTCACTATTGAGTGCAGGAGATGTTATACCCGCAACCCTGAGATGTTAAAGGATCAGTTCACTATTGAGTGCAGGAGATGTTATATCCGCAACCCTGAGATGTTAAAGGATCAGTTCACTATTGAGTGCAGGAGATGTTATACCCGCAACCCAGAGATGTTAAAGGATCAGTTCACTATTGAGTGCAGGAGATGTTATACCCGCAACCCAGAGATGTTAAAGGATCAGTTCACTATTGAGTGCAGGAGATGTTATACCCGCAACCCTGAGATGTTAAAGGATCAGTTCACTATTGAGTGCAGGAGATGTTATACCCGCAACCCAGAGATGTTCTACCCGCAACCCTGAGATGTTAAAGGGTCAGTTCACTATTGAGTGCAGGAGATGTTCTACCCGCAACCCTGAGATGTTCTACCCGCAACCCTGAGATGTTATACCCGCAACCCAGAGATGTTAAAGGATCAGTTCACTATTGAGTGCAGGAGATGTTATATCCGCAACCCTGAGATGTTAAAGGGTCAGTTCACTATTGAGTGCAGGAGATGTTATATCCGCAACCCTGAGATGTTAAAGGGTCAGTTCACTATTTAGTGCAGGAGATGTTATACCCGCAACCCAGAGATGTTAAAGGATCAGTTCACTATTGAGTGCAGGAGATGTTATACCCGCAACCCAGAGATGTTAAAGGATCAGTTCACTATTGAGTGCAGGAGATGTTATACCCGCAACCCAGAGATGTTAAAGGATCAGTTCACTATTGAGTGCAGGAGATGTTATACCCGCAACCCAGAGATGTTAAAGGATCAGTTCACTATTGAGTGCAGGAGATGTTATACCCGCAACCCTGAGATGTTAAAGGATCAGTTCACTATTGAGTGCAGGAGATGTTATATCCGCAACCCTGAGATGTTAAAGGATCAGTTCACTATTGAGTGCAGGAGATGTTATACCCGCAACCCTGAGATGTTAAAGGATCAGTTCACTATTGAGTGCAGGACAAGTTATACCCGCAACCCAGAGATGTTAAAGGATCAGTTCACTATTGAGTGCAGGAGATGTTATACCCGCAACCCTGAGATGTTAAAGGATCAGTTCACTATTGAGTGCAGGAGATGTTATACCCGCAACCCTGAGATGTTAAAGGATCAGTTCACTATTGAGTGCAGGAGATGTTATACCCGCAACCCTGAGATGTTAAAGGATCAGTTCACTATTGAGTGCAGGAGATGTTATACCCGCAACCCTGAGATGTTAAAGGATCAGTTCACTATTGAGTGCAGGAGATGTTATACCCGCAACCCTGAGATGTTAAAAGATCAGTTCACTATTGAGTGCAGGAGATGTTATATCCGCAACCCTGAGATGTTAAAGGATCAGTTCACTATTGAGTGCAGGAGATGTTATACCCGCAACCCTGAGATGTTAAAGGATCAGTTCACTATTGAGTGCAGGACAAGTTATACCCGCAACCCAGAGATGTTAAAGGATCAGTTCACTATTGAGTGCAGGAGATGTTATACCCGCAACCCTGAGATGTTAAAGGATCAGTTCACTATTGAGTGCAGGAGATGTTATACCCGCAACCCTGAGATGTTAAAGGATCAGTTCACTATTGAGTGCAGGAGATGTTATATCCGCAACCCTGAGATGTTAAAGGATCAGTTCACTATTGAGTGCAGGAGATGTTATACCCGCAACCCTGAGATGTTAAAGGATCAGTTCACTATTGAGTGCAGGACAAGTTATACCCGCAACCCAGAGATGTTAAAGGATCAGTTCACTATTGAGTGCAGGAGATGTTATATCCGCAACCCTGAGATGTTAAAGGATCAGTTCACTATTGAGTGCAGGAGATGTTATACCCGCAACCCTGAGATGTTAAAGGATCAGTTCACTATTGAGTGCAGGACAAGTTATACCCGCAACCCTGAGATGTTAAAGGATCAGTTCACTATTGAGTGCAGGACAAGTTATACCCGCAACCCTGAGATGTTAAAGGATCAGTTCACTATTGAGTGCAGGACAAGTTATACCCGCAACCCTGAGATGTTAAAGGGTCAGTTCACTATTGAGTGCAGGAGATGTTATACCCGCAACCCTGAGATGTTAAAGGGTCAGTTCACTATTGAGTGCAGGAGATGTTATACCCGCAACCCTGAGATGTTAAAGGATCAGTTCACTATTGAGTGCAGGAGATGTTATACCCGCAACCCTGAGATGTTAAAGGATCAGTTCACTATTGAGTGCAGGAGATGTTATATCCGCAACCCTGAGATGTTAAAGGATCAGTTCACTATTGAGTGCAGGAGATGTTATACCCGCAACCCAGAGATGTTAAAGGATCAGTTCACTATTGAGTGCAGGAGATGTTATACCCGCAACCCAGAGATGTTAAAGGATCAGTTCACTATTGAGTGCAGGAGATGTTATACCCGCAACCCTGAGATGTTAAAGGATCAGTTCACTATTGAGTGCAGGAGATGTTATACCCGCAACCCAGAGATGTTCTACCCGCAACCCTGAGATGTTAAAGGGTCAGTTCACTATTGAGTGCAGGAGATGTTCTACCCGCAACCCTGAGATGTTCTACCCGCAACCCTGAGATGTTCTACCCGCAACCCTGAGATGTTCTACCCGCAACCCTGAGATGTTATACCCGCAACCCAGAGATGTTAAAGGATCAGTTCACTATTGAGTGCAGGAGATGTTATATCCGCAACCCTGAGATGTTAAAGGGTCAGTTCACTATTGAGTGCAGGAGATGTTATATCCGCAACCCTGAGATGTTAAAGGGTCAGTTCACTATTTAGTGCAGGAGATGTTATACCCGCAACCCAGAGATGTTAAAGGATCAGTTCACTATTGAGTGCAGGAGATGTTATACCCGCAACCCAGAGATGTTAAAGGATCAGTTCACTATTGAGTGCAGGAGATGTTATACCCGCAACCCAGAGATGTTAAAGGATCAGTTCACTATTGAGTGCAGGAGATGTTATACCCGCAACCCAGAGATGTTAAAGGATCAGTTCACTATTGAGTGCAGGAGATGTTATACCCGCAACCCTGAGATGTTAAAGGATCAGTTCACTATTGAGTGCAGGAGATGTTATACCCGCAACCCTGAGATGTTAAAGGATCAGTTCACTATTGAGTGCAGGAGATGTTATACCCGCAACCCTGAGATGTTAAAGGATCAGTTCACTATTGAGTGCAGGACAAGTTATACCCGCAACCCAGAGATGTTAAAGGATCAGTTCACTATTGAGTGCAGGAGATGTTATACCCGCAACCCTGAGATGTTAAAGGATCAGTTCACTATTGAGTGCAGGAGATGTTATACCCGCAACCCTGAGATGTTAAAGGATCAGTTCACTATTGAGTGCAGGAGATGTTATACCCGCAACCCTGAGATGTTAAAGGATCAGTTCACTATTGAGTGCAGGAGATGTTATACCCGCAACCCTGAGATGTTAAAGGATCAGTTAACTATTGAGTGCAGGAGATGTTATACCCGCAACCCTGAGATGTTAAAAGATCAGTTCACTATTGAGTGCAGGAGATGTTATATCCGCAACCCTGAGATGTTAAAGGATCAGTTCACTATTGAGTGCAGGAGATGTTATACCCGCAACCCTGAGATGTTAAAGGATCAGTTAACTATTGAGTGCAGGACAAGTTATACCCGCAACCCAGAGATGTTAAAGGATCAGTTCACTATTGAGTGCAGGAGATGTTATACCCGCAACCCTGAGATGTTAAAGGATCAGTTCACTATTGAGTGCAGGAGATGTTATACCCGCAACCCTGAGATGTTAAAGGATCAGTTCACTATTGAGTGCAGGAGATGTTATATCCGCAACCCTGAGATGTTAAAGGATCAGTTCACTATTGAGTGCAGGAGATGTTATACCCGCAACCCTGAGATGTTAAAGGATCAGTTCACTATTGAGTGCAGGACAAGTTATACCCGCAACCCAGAGATGTTAAAGGATCAGTTCACTATTGAGTGCAGGAGATGTTATACCCGCAACCCTGAGATGTTAAAGGATCAGTTCACTATTGAGTGCAGGAGATGTTATACCCGCAACCCTGAGATGTTAAAGGATCAGTTCACTATTGAGTGCAGGAGATGTTATACCCGCAACCCAGAGATGTTAAAGGATCAGTTCACTATTGAGTGCAGGAGATGTTATACCCGCAACCCTGAGATGTTAAAGGATCAGTTCACTATTGAGTGCAGGAGATGTTATACCCGCAACCCTGAGATGTTAAAAGATCAGTTCACTATTGAGTGCAGGAGATGTTATACCCGCAACCCTGAGATGTTAAAGGATCAGTTCACTATTGAGTGCAGGAGATGTTATATCCGCAACCCTGAGATGTTAAAGGATCAGTTCACTATTGAGTGCAGGAGATGTTATACCCGCAACCCTGAGATGTTAAAGGATCAGTTAACTATTGAGTGCAGGACAAGTTATACCCGCAACCCAGAGATGTTAAAGGATCAGTTCACTATTGAGTGCAGGAGATGTTATACCCGCAACCCTGAGATGTTAAAGGATCAGTTCACTATTGAGTGCAGGAGATGTTATACCCGCAACCCTGAGATGTTAAAGGATCAGTTCACTATTGAGTGCAGGAGATGTTATATCCGCAACCCTGAGATGTTAAAGGATCAGTTCACTATTGAGTGCAGGAGATGTTATACCCGCAACCCAGAGATGTTAAAGGGTCAGTTCACTATTGAGTGCAGGAGATGTTATACCCGCAACCCAGAGATGTTAAAGGGTCAGTTCACTATTGAGTGCAGGAGATGTTATACCCGCAACCCTGAGATGTTAAAGGATCAGTTCACTATTGAGTGCAGGAGATGTTATACCCGCAACCCAGAGATGTTAAAGGGTCAGTTCACTATTGAGTGCAGGACAAGTTATACCCGCAACCCAGAGATGTTAAAGGATCAGTTCACTATTGAGTGCAGGAGATGTTATACCTACAACCCTGAGATGTTAAAGGGTCAGTTCACTATTGAGTGCAGGAGATGTTATACCGCAACCCAGAGATGTTAAAAGGGTTATAAGATGTTAATAGATACTATGTGGCCATAAAGCCAGGTAAGCAAGGAACGTTCACCCAAAGCAGCAAAAATAGCTTCTTATATGCTCCCAGATGTGCTGCCGTAAGGTCTTCTGCTGGCTTATCACAATTGGGGTGCTGTTGATAAAAATAAATCAAGAGATAATATAAACATCCTAAGGTCATAACTATTTTACCAGATATAAAATAAATATAAATGAGAGAATTAGGGGATAATATTCTCCTTTTAGTCTTAAATACAATTGTGATTATTTGGTTACATACAAGCACCAGTGCAATAGCAGAGCTCCTAATTGTCCTGAATACTGCAGGACTGTCACAGGTTGTGATCTCTGCAAGAGGAAATGGTGAACTTCTTACAGTTAGTTTGTCCATTCATATTGACAAGGAGCTCACAAGGAATCTATAGCAGAGCTCCCAACTGGTCCGTGTTTTATGGGATTATCATGGTCCGGGAGCTTTGCCAGGACAGCCTATCCCTTCCCTGACCAACTCACTACCTGTGTAATTCCACCCTTTTTATCAAATGACTCCACTCCCAGTTTGCGATGACTCCACTCCCAGATGATAGAAGGGGAGAGATTATCAAAGCATATTATTCTTAAAATATCTGACTTCAAAGATGGATTTGTTATATAAAATGGTTTTATTGGTCAAGTTCATATTGTTTAACCCCTATCATGTGAATCATTACAGCTGGGAGAGGGAGGGGTTACAATGTGATCACATGACTGATATCTTACCTATCATCGCTGTCTTCATGACATAAGACCTTCCCACTCCTATATGCTAATGTTTTATTTATTAATCCTATATTATAAAAGGCCAAGTGTTTGTCTGAAGCCGTCATGCGCAGTAGAGACAAACACTTGGCCTTAGAAAGCGCACAGCTGATCGCACGCGCACCCACCCGACCTCGCACGCGCACCCCTGCAGGTACAGGAGAGAGAGAGAGAGAGACTTTGATTTTTGTACTGTTCCTTTAAGAACTTTACTTCTTAATAATATTCAAAAAGAGATAATTCTGAAAAAGTGAGATGTTGTTATTTAACCTCTTCACCCAATCCGACATATATATATATATATATATATGTGTATATACACATATACACACGTCGTGTGGTACTTTGGCTGTTGTACCGCACCACGTATATATACGTTGTCGCTTCAGGATGCTCCAGCACTCTCGGCCATTAAGTTACAGCCGAGATCTGGAGCTCTTGAAGCCGTATATGGAGCCAGAGCGCGATCGGTGCTGTATGTGTCACCGTCTGTAACGATCTTCTGAAGGAGACAGCGGGAGGTGTGGGCAGGAGTTGAGTAGCGGGTGGGTGACCCAGCAGGGGAGGGGCCCTACGCTATGAAACATTTGAATAAAAGGACAGGGAGGAATGGGGCAGCTATGCTACAGAAAAGGGGATCTGGGGGTGTGGGAACCCCCCTAACTAAAGATTGCATGTGGGTAGGGGACGAAACTACGCTACAGAAAATATAAGAAAAAAATGTATTAAAAAAAAAAAAATGTTTTATAGGTACTGGCAGACAGCTTGCCAGTACCTAAGATGGAGCCTAACAGTTAGAGGGGTAGGTTTAGAGAGCTGTTTGGGGGGATCCTACACTGGAGAAATATATATAAACAGAAATATGTATTAAAAAAAAAAAAAATTCATACTGGCAGACTGTGTGCCAGTACCTAAGATGGGGGTTACCAGTGTGGTGTGAGGGAAAAAAAAGAGAGCTGTTTGGGAGGAATCA
Source organism: Bombina bombina (assembly GCF_027579735.1). Taxonomy (NCBI): domain Eukaryota; kingdom Metazoa; phylum Chordata; class Amphibia; order Anura; family Bombinatoridae; genus Bombina; species Bombina bombina. Next base: position 39,672,009 of record NC_069508.1, on the reverse strand, counting down.
GGGGGTGGGGAGTGTCAGGTAGGAGGCTAATCTCTACACTAAAGCTAACATTAACTTTTTAAACTACCTAATTAACCCCTTCCCTTGTGCTATTTCTGAACAAAGGGGATCCCAGAGAAACTTTTACAAACATTTGTGCCATGAATTGCACAAGCAGTATGTAAATAATTTCTGTGAGAAACCTAAAATTTTGTGAAAAAAGTACCAAATTTTTTTTATTTGATGTCATTTGGCAGTGAAATGGTGGCATGAAATATACAAAAATTGGCCTAGATCAATACCTTGGGTTGTCTACTTTAAAAATATATATAGACTAGTCCTAAAGCCCGTTCACACGGGCCATTTTTTGCAGTACAGAGGTCCCACCCCTTGCTCTCTCTCTCCCCCTCTCTTTTGTGCTCTCTCCCCCTCTCTTTTGTGCTCTGTCTCACTCCACCTCTCTTTTGCTCTCTCTCTCCCCCTATCTTTTGCTCTCTCTCTCCCCCCTATCTTTTGCTCTCTCTCTCCCCCCTCTCTTTTGGTCTCCCCCTTTCTTTTGTGCTCTCTCCCCCTCTCTTTGCGCTCTCCCTCTCTCTTGCTTTCTCTCCGCCCTCTCTTTTGCTCTCTCTCCCCCTCTCTTTTGCGCTCTCCCCCTCTTTTACGCTCTCTCTCTCCCCCCTCTCTTTTGCATTCTCTCTCTCTTTTGCGCTCTCTCTCTCACCCCCCTCCCTCTTTTGCGTGCTCTCTCTCCCCCTCTCTTTTGCGCTCTCTCTCCCTCCCCCTCTCTTTTGCGCTCTCTCTCCCTCCCCGCCTGAACACGCCCACTTTTGCCCCATCGCCGCAAGCAGCATGTCAGGTAAGGCCAGGTGTGTTTGTCCTCATGCTGTCTCTACTGCGCATGACAGCTTCTGACAAACAGACTAGACCTATTATATTATATGATTTGATAAGTAAAATAAAAAACAAGGCTCTATTTCTGTTTAAATGGAGTTATAGCAAAAATGTTCTGGTATTTTGGGCGAGTTTTTGTCTGGAAGTCCTGGTAGTGAAAGGGTTAAACACTTATCTCGCCATCCACTGAAGTAGCTGCTAACCTTTTACTATATTTTGCTTCAGGTTTTTTGTGAGTAATGCAGAGTATCCTCATTTACATCATGACCGCTGCTTCAGAACTGCCATTTTCGGCGAGCCTGAAGGCTCGCGCGGAAACAAGAGGAACAAGGGCCATTTGGCCCTTGTTAAAGCTACCCCTCTGTCTGTATATAATTTTTGATCCATAACATTTATTCATATTAAATGTATCAGATATCGTGCATGTCTAGGGCCTGTATCACATCTCTAGACTCTAGACCTAGGGTTACAATGCTATGTATGTCACTAGGCGAGCCAACCTATCCTAGACACCTCAGAATCTGTTTAAGTCCTTGATGTAAAAAGGTGCCTATGTCAGTGTCAACACTGATATTCCCTAGTAAAGTCTTTAGCAATCAACAATCCGACATAATCTATGTTTCTCTTTCCCCCCCAAACCCCTTACCTTCAGATACCTGTGCACAACGTTGTTGCTGTGCAAGTACTGAACCGCTGTGACCACCTGACAAGAAATTGAACAACATTATTTAGCGCTTATGCATTGTAAATATGCTACACACATTCATCAGGAATACGCAACCAATCTCTTTTTTTTAAATAGATAGTCTAGTCAAAATGAAACTGTCATGATTTAGATAGAGCAGGCAATTTTAAGCAACTTTCTAATTTACTCCTATTATCAATTTTTCTCCATTCTCTTGGTATCTTTATTTGAAAAAGCAAGAATGTGAGCTTAGGAGCTGGCCCATTTTTGTTTCAGCACCTGGGTAACGCTTGCTGATTGGTGGCTAAATGTAGTTCCCAATCAACAAGTACTATCCATGGTGCTGAAACAAAAATGGGCCGGCTCTTAAGCTAACATTCCTGCTTTTTCAAACAAAGATACCAAGAGAACAAAGAAAATTTGATAATAGGAGTAAATTAGAAAGTTGAGTAACATTGCATGCTCTATCTGAATCATATAAGAAAAAATATGGGTTTAGTGTCCCTTTAACTTTTGAGTTCCAGGTTTAAAAACAAGAGAATGGATTTTAATGACTGGGAAATATCACTAATAATACCCCTGAAGTTCAGAAATCATTATCTACTGAAAAAGAGCAAGATTGGGATCATCTCTATAGCTGTTAAATGTCTCCCTATAAAGATTTGTTAATGAAGATCAGATATGCACATAGGACTTACTTGATGGAAAACATTACGGGCCTCTTGCTCCTTTAGACCACCGGACTCAGGAATGTACTCGTATAAATAATTTTTTTATACAAATTGTTCCAATATAACAAGGAAGAGAATAAACTGGAGAAGGTAGTTAAAGGGACACTAAACCCATATTTTTTTCTCTCATGATTCAGATAGAGCATGCAATTTTAAGCAACTTTCTAATTTACTCATATTTTCAATTTTTCTTTGTTCTTTTGCTATCTTTATTTAAAAAGCAGGAATATAAAGCTTTAGAGGCAGCCCATTTTTGGTTGAGAACCTGAGTTATGCTTGTTTATTGGTTTGCTAAATGTAGCCAACAATAAACAAGTGCTATCCAGGGTGCTGTACCTAAAATGGGCTGACTTCTAAGCTTTTTATTCCTGCTTTTTAAATAAAGATAGCAAGAGAACAAAGAAAAGTTGATAATAAGAGTAAATTAGAAAGTTGCTTAAAATTGCTGCTGTATCTGAATCATGAAAGCAAAAATTTGGGTTTAGTGTCCCTTTAAGAGGAAAAAGAATGATAAAATATAAATGCAAACAGTGTAGAGATAATAAATTAAATGTAAAACTACAAAAACAGAACAAAAAGGAAACTGAAGAAAATGAACAGGAAAAAAAAAATAGAACATAATAAACATTTGATTAAATCACCATTGGGCAAGAATGAAAAACAATTCACAAGTACAAAAAAAAGGGAAAATAAAAAGGAGAAATGAGTTAACAGCAAAAAGAGAATATAAAAAAATAAAAAATGAAAAAGAGCAAATACATTAAAGCAAATGTTTGTAAAAGAGACAACAAAACCATGTGACATATGAATATATAAAGACCAGGGGGCCGAATTGTCAAGCTCCGAATGGAGCCCCTGTTTCCAAACAGCAGTTATGTCCTCTGAGGCTGCGGTCTTCAATCCGCCCGATCCTATACAATCGGGCTGATTGACACCCCCTGCTAGCGGCCGATTGGCCGTGAATCTGCAGGGGGCGGCATTGCACAAGCAGTTCTGGTGAACTGCTTGTGCAATGATAAATGCTGACAGCGTATGCTGTCGGCATTCAGCGATGTCTGTCAGCCATGATACGCTACAGCGGATCATGTCGGACAGATATTTATAAATTGGCCCCCAAACTTCTGTGGAAGATTTAATGATCTGGCTACTATTGTTATAGAAATTAGCATAGTGAGCGAGGAACTTACCACCACTGCAGTAGTCCATGATGAGAAATAAGGCAGATGGTGAATCTATTGCCTCATGGAACTTCACTGTAAAGAAGAGAGGGGGTTGTGGTTAGATATTAAAGAGGATAAGTAAAAGGGAATTGTAACAAGATGAATATGGGACATGGTCTGGGTTCGTCATCTGGTTCACTCACCATTGTTTGGGTGATCCAAGGTCTTCATAATATTGACTTCCCCGAAAAGCTAAAGAGAAGAAAAGGTTTTAAGTAATGAAAGTAATAGAAGTTTAACCCATTTAAATACTCAACACTAGACAGTCTGTGTATGCCCAGCACACGCTGCAGCCGCTTTACAAACTAACACCTCAGTAAAACAGCTATAGTTCTCTTCCCCCTGATATACACCCCAATAGCAACAATAACAGCTGGAAAATCCATATTGTTTATTAAGTATGTTTTAATAACCTGTCTCAATTATATTCACTGTTCCTGCTAGATTTACAGTTTTTTTTAAACTATAGTCCACAGCACTAATACAGTTCCATAAGTTTATAGCAAAAGAGCAATAATTAAACCCTCTTCTGCCAGAGACCCTCATTTTCCAGAGAGTTTAAAACATTCCTTACCGTGTCTAACTAGGCTGACCATATTGCCGCTTTAAAAAGGGACACATATGAAAAATACATATATCAGGGCTGTTTAAAGAAATTTCCTTAAATAATGTTTTGTTATAAGAACCCTGACATATGTATTTTTCATATGTGTCCCTTTTTAAAGCAGCAATATGGTCAGCCTATGTCTAACTCCTCCTCCATATCATCTTTGTTGATGATCTTGACAGCTACCTGAAAACATAAAATACATGTACATATAATTATATATTAAGTCTTATTTATAGTGAATATTTTACTTTGTACCAGGTGCAATTACTCTACATAATGTAACATGATAGTGATAAGTGTCTCCTGGGTACTCACTTGTTCTTGGGAGTCAATGTGTTTGCCAATCAGGACTTTACCAAAGCTGCCCTCACCAATTATATTTTGGAGGGCATACTTTCCAATACATAGTGAGGATGCGCAGCCGCTACCATCCTCACTTTCCGCCATAGTGCCGGAGGCACCTGGCCTGGCTGCAGAAGAGAGAACAAAAGCAGTTTATTGGTTATAAAGTCAGTTATAAGGACAGATAGGTACACACACAGTCTTGTATTGATACCATGGTGTTACACCTATAGAAAAAGCATAAGCTAATATGTCTCTTAATTACTGTACCATAACCCTAAAGGTTCACTCATATAACTTCACATATCACAGAATTATCATAAAATGGCTCATACTTATACTACACCACACTACAGCAAAGGTCTAAATGTTACCCCTAATAGGAAGATACTTTTATGTTTATGTAGTTAGATTTACCCCAGACATAAAGGGCTAGATAACAAGTGGCGCTAACAGTTACGCAAAAGCATAAAGGTGTTTATCACAGCTTTCTGCATATGTCGGAATTAGTGTGTGTATTACAAGTTAAAAGTAAAAGCATTTGCTAGAGCACAATTGAATTTAAATCACATTGGGATAGCACAACTTTAGAGCGCTGGTTAAGTGTTACGCGAGACAACAAAATTGTACAAAACACATTAAAAATAATTTTAAAAGTACAGTTACACTCATAATAACACTATGTAATAATAATTATTTTTAAAAATTTGCAATAAAAATTTATAAGGGCTCAAAAAAATGAGGTCTCAGGTGTTATAAAAAAAGACAGGCAAATGGATTTAATATAGAGATACATACATACACGTCTAAATATGTATATGTATGTACTGTATATATACAGTCATGGACAAAAATATTGGCACCCCTTCATTTCTGTCAGACAATGCACCACATTGCCCAGAAAACTTTGCAATTACAAATGTTTAGGCATTCTCATGTTTATTTCTTTTGTTTGTATTGGTATGACACAAAAAAGTGGAGTAAAAAAGCCAAATCTGACACATTCCACGCAAAATTCCAAAAATGGACTGGACAAAATTATTGGCACCTTCTCAAAATTGTAAGAAATAACATAATTTATGTAAGAATTTACCTGATTAATTAATTTCTTTCATATTGGCAAGAGTCCATGAGCTAGTGACGTATGGGATATACAATCCTACTAGGAGGGGCAAAGTTTCCCAAACCTCAAAATGCCTATAAATACACCCCTCACCACACCCACAATTCAGTTTAATGAATAGCCAAGTAGTGGGGTGATAAAGAAAGAAGTAAAAAAGCATCAACAAAGGAATTGGAATAATTTTGCTTTATACAAAAAAATCATAACCACCATAAAAAGGGTGGGCCTCATGGACTCTTGCCAATATGAAAGAAATTAATTTATCAGATAAATTCTTACATAAATTATGTTTTCTTTCATGTAATTGGCAAGAGTCCATGAGCTAGTGACGTATGGGATAGCAAATACCCAAGATGTGGAACTCCACTCAAGAGTCACTAGAGAGGGAGGGATATAAAATAAAGACAGCCAATTCCGCTGAAAAAATTAATCCACAACCCAAATCATAAGTTTTAATCTTATAAAGAAAAAGAAATAAAATGAAATTATAAGCAGAATAATCAAACTGAAACAGCTGCCTGAAGAACTTTTCTACCAAAAATTGCTTCTGAAGAAGAAAAAACATCAAAATGGTAGAATTTAGTAAATGTATGCAAAGAAGAGCAAGTTGCTGCTTTGCAAATCTGATCAACCGAAGCTTCATTCTTAAAAGCCCAGGAAGTGGAAACAGACCTAGTAGAATGAGCCGTTATCCTCTGAGGCGGGGATTTACCGACTCCAAATAATCGTGAGGAATCAAAAGCTTTAACCATGAAGCCAAGGAAACAGCAGAAGCCTTCTGACCTTTCCTAGAACCAGAAAAGATAACAAATAGACTAGAAGTCTTCCTGAAATCTTTAGTAGCTTCAACATAATATTTCAAAGCTCTCACCACATCCAAAGAATGTAAGGATCTTTCCAAAGAATTCTTAGGATTAGGACACAAGGAAGGGACAACAATTTCTCTACTAATATTGTTGGAATATACAACTTTAGGTAGGAATTTAAATGAAGCCCGCAAAACGGCCTTATCCTGATGAAAAATCAGAAAAGGAGACTCACAAGAAAGAGCAGATAATTCAGAAACTCTTCTAGCAGAAGAGATGGCCAAAAGAAACAACACTTTCCAAGAAAGCAATTTAATGTCCAAAGAATGCATAGGCTCAAACGGAGGAGCCTGTAAAGCCTTTAAAACCAAATTAAGACTCCAGGGAGGAGAGATTGATTTAATGACAGGCTTGATACGGACCAACGCCTGTACAAAACAATGAATATTAGGAAGTTTAGCAATTTTTCTGTGGAATAAGACAGAAAGAGCAGAAATTTGTCCTTTTAAAGAACTTGCAGACAAACCCTTATCCAAACCATCCTGAAGAAACTGTAAAATTCTAGGAATTCTAAATGAATGACAAGTGAATTTATGAGAAGAACACCATGAAATGTAGGTCTTCCAAACTTGATAATAAATCTTTCTAGAAACAGATTTTCGAGCCTGCAACATAGTTTTAATTACTGAGAGAGAAACCAGAGAAAACCTCTATGACTAAGCACTAAGCGTTCAATTTCCATACCTTCAAATTTAATGATTTGAGATCCTGATGGAAAAATGGACCTTGAGATAGAAGGTCTGGTCTTAACGGAAGTGGCCAAGATTGGCAACTGGACATCCGAACAAGATCTGCATACCAAAACCTGTGTGGCCATGCTGGAGCCACCAGCAGCACAAACGATTGCTCCATGATGATTTTGGAAATCACTCTTGGGAGAAGAACTAGAGGCGGAAAAATATAGGCAGGATGATAACTCCAAGGAAGTGTCAATGCATCCACTCCCTCCGCCTGAGGATCCCTGGACCTGGACAGGTACCTGGGAAGTTTCTTGTTTAGATGAGATGCCATCAGATCTATTTCTGGAAGCCCCCACATCTGAACAATTTGAAAAAACACATCTGGGTGAAGAGACCACTCTCCCGGATGTAAAGTCTGACGACTGAGATAATCCGCTTCCCAATTGTCTATACCTGGGATATGGACCGCAGAAATTAGACAGAAGCTGAATTCCGTCCAGGCAAGTATCCGAGATACTTCTTTCATAGCTTGGGGACTGTGAGTCCCACCCTGATGATTGACATATGCCACAGTTGTGATATTGTCTGTCTGAAAACAAATGAACGGTTCTCTCTTCAAGAGAGGCCAAATCTGAAGAGCCCTGAAAATCGCACGGAGTTCCAAAATATTGATTGGTAATCTCGCCTTTTGAGATTTCCAAACCCCTTGTGCTGTCAGAGATCCCCAGACAGCTCCCCAACCTGAAAGACGTGCATCTGTTGTGATCACGGTCCAGGTTGGATGAACAAAAGAGGCCCCTTGAACTATACGATGGTGATCTAACCACCAAGTCAGAGATAGTCGAACATTGGGATTTAAGGATATTAATTGTGATATCCTTGTATAATCCCTGCACCATTGGTTCAGCATACAAAGCTTGCAACGATTTATATATCCAGTCAGTTTGAATATTTATGTTTAATTCTGTACTTGATATATTTTAGGATATAACAGGAGTTTCCTATAATATGTTTGTTACACCTTTCCTTTGTTAAAACTATTTGGAAGTAATAACTAATAAAGAGAGGTGTTTTTATAGTAAAAGTATCCAGCAAGGCAAATAAGCAATTCTCTTATGGAGAGAAATGCTATAGTAAGTGAGTAAAGGTATGTCCGGAGTCTGACAGTATAACTGGAGAGTATTCTTAAAGTAGGTTCACAGAATAAGGTTAATTCAGAATTATAGTAATTGACTCTGTAAGTATTTCTTCAATCAGGTATACCATAAGAAGATTAAATGAATAAGGTTACCTAGTGTCCGGTAAGTACGAATCCTCCTGTTGGTATAGCGAGTTGTAACCGCTGATCGTTGCAGTGAGAGATGCGCCTTGCTTCTGTGGCGTCTGACGTCAGAGGAGGTGAGACGGCGGAATGCCGTGAAACAAATTAGCTATGCTTAGGAGAGATGGTGAGAGAAATTACCTTCAGATACAGTACAAGTCACAACTCACAACTTTAGGAGAAATATCCAGTAGCAGGTTTGGATAGTTGCGGAAAAAGTTAGTTGAACTGAGTTAGCCACAGACACAGTGAGACGATCCGGTATTGAACAGGTGAGAGGTGATAGGAAGGCGGCAGGAATTAAATATCCAATGAGGAGTAGAACGGCACACTGTGGAAGCTGGTAGAAAGTTGTATTTCAATAGTTAGGAATAAATAACGAAGTATAGGAGCTTAGTTGGAGTAACTACAAAGGAGTCAGACAAAATACTAAGCACTGAATGAGAAGTGAGCAGGTGTTTTGTAAGGGGCGTATGCGTTTGATTGGCTAAAATCCTTAAAGGAACATACTGCATAACAATATCCTGACAGGACCCCCTCTTCAGGCAAGCTGTCCCACAGCTTGCGGTCACGGACGATCTGGAAATCTCCGGTGAAACTGAGCCACCAACCGAGGAGCGTTGAGGTTAGATGATGGTTCCCAACTGTCTTCTTCCACAGAACAGTTTTTCCACCGGACTAAGTATTGTAAAACACCCCTGAAGTATCTGGAATCTAAAAGAGTCTGAACCTCATAAACATCCGGATCTTGAGTGTCCATAACTGGAGGTAATACTGGTGTAGTATTCCTTGTTTGAAGATAAGGTTTAATCAATGACACATGAAATGTCGGGTGTATTTTTAAATTAGGAGGTAATTGAAGAGTAACAGCATTGTCATTCACAATTCTTTGGATAGGGAAAGGACCACAGAATTTCTGCGTTAATTTCCTAGATGGAACTTGGATCCTCAAGTTCTTAGTTGACAACCATACCCTGTCTCCTATTTTATAGGGAGGAGGTTTCCTTCGTCGTAGGTCATAATAATATTTTTGTGTTGTTTGTGCCTTTTCTATGTTTTCCTTAATGAATCTGAAATTATCCAATATTTTATTGCATAAGTCGTCTACTATAGGTGAACTAGAGGCAGTGGAGGACACAGAATCAAAACTGGGATGGAATCCATAGTTGGCATAAAATGGAGTAAGTTTAGTCGAAGAGTTAGTTAAATTATTGTATGCAAACTCCGCTGTAGACAGATAAGAAGACCAATTATTTTGCTGGTAAGAACAGAAGCAACGGAGGTATTCATCTAACCATTGATTAAAGGATTCCAAAACTTTACTTTTTTGTCCACAACCTGACCATCAATTTCAAATCACTAACGTGTATAGTTCATCACTTACCTAATTTTACAGTACAACAATCTTTCAGAACACTATAAAATTAAATTTTATTTTTCTAAGATGACGTTTTTACAGCCAACCCTCTAATATGGGCCGGGCACAACCAAACTCTTTTTCCAATCATATTCCGATTTTGTACATATCATTAAGTGACGATTTTCTCACCAGGCGCATGGGCATTGCGATCCGTTATCTTGCGCATGCGCATATCCGATCCATGATACCACACTTACCCATTCAGTGGTATTGGAATTACGCATGCGCTTTTTGTAATATCAGAGTAATCATAATTTCCACAAAGTGCTATGTTTTATAAAAAGTAAGATAGATTATATATATATATTTAAATTAAATTTATATGTGTTTCATTCATAAATTTATAATTCATGCTCGTTATTGTTAGGGAGATTCTCGCAGTGCTCAGCTATTACCTGGTCTCTTCAGCGTATTGAGCATATAGTTAAATAAAAATCAATATGTGTTTCATTCATACGTTTTTCCTTTTTTACATAAATATAGAGTTAATGCTCGTTATTGTTAGGGAGGTTCTCTCAGCGATCCGCACTTACCTGCTCTATTCAGCGTATTCATCAGCTCTGTCTGATATCGATACAGCGGGCGTGCTGGTTTGCTTCTAATGACGTCAAGAATGACGTGGTCGGAATATCGCGCATGCGCAAAGCCTTAAAACGCAGCCATTTTCATAACCTGGGTTATCGTTCAGGACTGGATTATAGTAAAGAATCGCCGTCGGTGGGTTTGGAAATCATTCTATTTTCGAAACTGGATTGCTAAGAAAAGGTAAAAATTTGAAACACAATGCTAATTACAAAAATAATTAAAATATATAGATATTGAAATTGAAGATTACTTTTATTCTGGGTTTAGTGTCCCTTTAAGTCTTTCGGCCTGACCATTAGCTTGTGGGTGGTATGAAGTTGTATAATGATGGTCAATGTTAAGTGAAGTGCATAAACTTTTCCAGAAGTGTGAAGTGAATTGTGATCCTCTGTCTGATATTATCGTCTTGGGTATCCCATGAAGCTTGACGATATTGTCTAATATCAATGTGGCTGTCTCAGAAGAAGTGGGTAATTTATTATATGGTAAGAAATGAGCCATTTTGGTAAATGTGTCGATAACGACTAGAATAGTAGTGTAAGTCTTGGATGGTGGAAGTTCAACAATAAAGTCCAGAGCAATCTGTTGCCAAGGTTTTGTAGAAGTGGGTAAAGGCATAAGCAATCCGTAAGGAGCTTTCCTGTCTGTTTTAGAGATTTGGCAGATAGCACAAGAGTTTATGTAATCGTGAACAGTTTGCATCATATTTGGCCACCAGTACTTTCTTCTGAGTAAGTCTACAGTACGTTTTACACCTGGATGTCCAGCCATAGGTGAATCATGATTTTGTTCTAGTAATTGAATCCTGAGTTCTTCGGGAATGTAGAGAGTATCCTTATAATAATATAACCCATCTTTACATATGAGGTCTTTATATATGCTTGGGGGTGATAAATCAGTATATCTTTGGACCTCCTTCAGAAACATGGTGGTGAACCCTATGAACCGTTCAGTAGGTATAATGCATGCCGGTTTTTGAGTTTCGCTTTGAGGTGTGACTTGTCGTGAAAGGGCATCTGCTTTTCCATTTTTGTAAGCTGGTCTGTAAATTATTTGGAAATCAAACCGGGAGAAATATAAACTCCATCGTACCTGTCTGCTTGACAGGGTTTTGTTGTTTTGCAAGTATTGTAAATTTTTATGATCTGTGAAGATCAAAATCGGATGAGATGCTCCTTCTAAGAGATGCCTCCAGAATTCAAGCGACTTACGAATAGCAAGCAACTCCTTGTCTCCTATTGCATAGTTCTTCTCAGCAGTAGACATTGTTTTGGAGAAAAATGATATGGGATGTAACGGGGCTGTAGGTGAATCCTGTTGTGAGAGAACTGCTCCTATGGAATGATCAGAAGAGTCAACCTCAAGGACGTATTGTAGGTTTACATTGGGGAACCTGAGAATTGGAGCAGTAGTGAATAATGTCTTTAATAAATGGAAAACGCTGGTATGCGTTGAAGTCCACTTAAATGGAACAGTAGAACCAGTAAGCTGAGTGAGTGGACGAACAACCTTAGAAAAGTCTTTTATAAATTTTCGATAATAATTCGAGAACCCCAGGAATCTCTGTAATTCTTTTCTGTTTGTGGGAGTAGGCCAATCCTTTACTGCCTCTACTTTTTCAGTCTGCATTTGTATACCTGATGGTGAGATGGTATATCCCAGAAAAGATATTGTAGTATTATGGAAAGAGCATTTCTCCGGTTTGGCATACAATTTATGTACTCTTAAACGTGCTAGGACCCATCTGACATGTTTGATGTGCTCTTCTAGATTGGCAGAGTTTATTAGTATATCATCTAGATAGACCACCATGCACACGTCCAGCAAATCACGGAAGATGTCATTAATGAAATGCTGGAACGTGGCAGGGGCATTACATAGCCCAAATGGCATCACCAGGTATTCAAAAAGTCCGTAACGGGTCCTGAATGCAGTGAGCCATTCGTCGCCCTCTCGTATCCGTATCAAATTGTATGCTCCGCGGAGGTCAAGTTTGGAAAAGATGGTAGCATCAGTCAGTCTTTCTATTAACTCGGGTATGAGAGGTAAAGGATAGCGATTTTTCACTGTACATTTATTTAGTTCTCTGTAATCTATGATGGGTCTCAACGTCTTGTCCTTATTAGTAACAAAAAACATACCAGCGGCTGTTGGAGAGGTGGAGGGTCTTATAAAACCCTTACGGATATTTTCTTATAAATATTCTTTGAGATGTGTAAGTTCGGGTTGGCTCAATGGGTATAAGTGTCCTACTGGTAGAACCGATCCTGGAATTAATTCAATTGGACAATCGTAGACGCGGTGTGGTGGTAAGGTCTCAGCCTCAACCTTACTAAAGACATCTTCGAAATCATTGTAGTAAGAGGGTAAATTTAATGCATCAGTAGAAGTATGTAGTATTTTTTGGTGAGGGAAACATGTATTTTTACAGTAAGATGAATTAAATGAAGGTTCTAAAGTTTCCCAATTGATAGTAGGATTATGCAGCTGCAACCATTGAAGACCTAAAACAATAGGAAAATGAGGTGATGGAATTATATCAAATGTCAAAATTTCAGTATGACCTGATACAGTAGTAGTAAAAAGAGGAACTGTGTGATGAGTGATGGGACCTGTGACCAGTGTGGAACCATCAATAACTCTGAGAGAAACAGGCATATTCTTTTTAACAACAGGAATTTTATTGTTAGCAACATAAGTGGAATCTATAAAGTTTCCAAAAGCTCCGGAATCAATTATGGCATTGGTCATCAGTCTGTTAAGGTCCCACTGTAGTGAAAGAGACAGATTGCAGTAAGTTTGGGTTAAATCAGAATTGTGTGACTTATATAAATAAGTAGACTTACTCTTTTTATTCTTGTGGAGAGTCGGGCAGTCACTAACTGTATGGTTGGGGTTGGCACAATACATGCATAATCTCTGTGATCTGCGTCGTAATCTTTCTTCTGCCGATAGTGGTCCTCTCAACACGCCAATTTCCATTGGGGTGCTTCGGTCAGTGGTAGTACTGGGTTCTGAGGATCTAGGAAAGTATTGTGTTTTCTGCTGTACCTCAGTGTGTTGCCGCTCAGCCTTTCTTTCACGCAACCTGCGATCAATTTGTGTAGCTAATTTCATTAACCCCTCTAAAGTGTCTGGCATTTCTGTGCGAGGAAGTTCATCTTTTAGATTGTCTGAAAGACCAAGTCTAAATTGGTTCCTAAGAGAAATTAAACTCCAGGAGGAATCTGTAGCATACAGTTTGAACTCACTTATATAGTCTTCAACTGGTTTCTTTCCCTGTTTCAATTGTCTCATCTTTGTCTCTGCTGATAACTGAATATCAATGTCAGAATAAAGCTCATCCATTGCATGAAAGAAATCAGTAAGTGAATTTAATACAGGTGAATTTGATTCACAGAGCTGGTCTGCCCATATTCTAGGTTCAGCCTTTAAGTAAGAGATAGTAGTTAAGACTTTCACACGGTCAGTGGGATATGTTTTAGGTTTTAAACTGTACAAAAGACCACAGGCATTTTTAAATTGTCTGTAATGTTTTCTATCACCAGTAAATATTTCTGGTAAGCAGACTTGTGGTTCAGGAGATGTGCTGTGCTGCTCTTTAGATTCCTTAAGTAATTCTCTTAACACTTGATTTTCTAATTGCAGATCTAAAATGGCTTGTCCCATCTGGTCCACCTTTTGGGACAAATTATGCACAACCTGGGGAAGGTTTGGTTGTTCCATGTTGTGTATAGACACTCTTTATGGCTTAGTATTATGTAACGATTTATATATCCAGTCAGTTTGAATATTTATGTTTAATTCTGTACTTGATATATTTTAGGATATAACAGGAGTTTCCTATAATATGTTTGTTACACCTTTCCTTTGTTAAAACTATTTGGAAGTAATAACTAATAAAGAGAGGTGTTTTTATAGTAAAAGTATCCAGCAAGGCAAATAAGCAATTCTCTTATGGAGAGAAATGCTATAGTAAGTGAGTAAAGGTATGTCCGGAGTCTGACAGTATAACTGGAGAGTATTCTTAAAGTAGGTTCACAGAATAAGGTTAATTCAGAATTATAGTAATTGACTCTGTAAGTATTTCTTCAATCAGGTATACCATAAGAAGATTAAATGAATAAGGTTACCTAGTGTCCGGTAAGTACGAATCCTCCTGTTGGTATAGCGAGTTGTAACCGCTGATCGTTGCAGTGAGAGATGCGCCTTGCTTCTGTTGCGTCTGACGTCAGAGGAGGTGAGACGGCGGAATGCCGTGAAACAAATTAGCTATGCTTAGGAGAGATGGTGAGAGAAATGACCTTCAGATACAGTACAAGTCACAACTCACAACTTTAGGAGAAATATCCAGTAGCAGGTTTGGATAGTTGCGGAAAAAGTTAGTTGAACTGAGTTAGCCACAGACACAGTGAGACGATCCGGTATTGAACAGGTGAGAGGTGATAGGAAGGCGGCAGGAATTAAATATCCAATGAGGAGTAGAACGGCACACTGTGGAAGCTGGTAGAAAGTTGTATTTCAATAGTTAGGAATAAATAACGAAGTATAGGAGCTTAGTTGGAGTAACTACAAAGGAGTCAGACAAAATACTAAGCACTGAATGAGAAGTGAGCAGGTGTTTTGTAAGGGGCGTATGCGTTTGATTGGCTAAAATCCTTAAAGGAACATACTGCATAACAATATCCTGACAAAGCTGAAGAGGTCTCATGTGAAAACGAGCAAAGGGGATCGCGTCCGATGCTGCAGTCATGAGACCTAAAACCTCCATGCACATAGCTAGTCCGACAGACTGCAACCAACTTCAAACGTCTCTTGTCTGTTAGAGACAAAGTCATGGATACTGAATCTATCTGGAAACCTAAAAAGGTTACCCTTGTCTGAGGAATCAAAGAACTTTTTGGTAAATTGATCCTCCAACCATGTCTTTGAAGAAACAACACTAGTTGATTCGTGTGAGATTCTGCAGAACGTAAAGACTGAGCAAGTACCAAGATATCGTCCAAATAAGGAAACACCGCAATATCCCGCTCTCTGATTACAGAGAGAAGGGCACCGAGAACCTTTGAAAAGATCCTTGGAGCTGTTGCTAGGCCAAAAGGAAGAGCAATAAATTGGTAATGCTTGTCTAGAAAAGAGAATCTCAGGAACTGATAGTGATCTGGATGAATCGGAATATGAAGATATGCATCCTGTAAGTCTATTGTGGACATATAATGCCCTTGCTGAACAAAAGGCAGAATAGTCCTTATAGTCACCATTTTGAATGTTGGTATTCTTACATAACGATTCAAGATTTTTAGATCCAGAACTGGTCTGAATGAATTTTCTTTCTTTGGGACAATGAACAGATTTGAATAAAACCCCAGACCCTGTTCCTGAAAAGGAACCGGCACGATTACCCCAGAAGACTCCAGGTCTGAAACACACTTCAGGAAAGCCTGTGCTTTCTCTGGGTTCACTGGAATGCGTGAGAGAAAGAAACTTCTCACAGGCGGTCTTACTCTGAAACCTATTCTGTACCCCTGAGAGACAATGTTCTGAATCCAATGATTTTGGACTGTATTTATCCAAACATCCTTGAAACGTTTTAGTCTGCCCCCTACCAGCTGAGCTGGAATGAGGGCCGCACCTTCATGCGGACTTTGTGGCTGGTTTAGATCTCTTAAATGGCTTGGATTTATTCCAGACTGAGGAAGGCTTCCAATTGGAAACAGATTCCTTAGGGGAAGGATTAGGTTTCTGTTCCTTATTCTGTCGAAAGGAACGAAAACGGTTAGAAGCTTTAAATTTGTCCTTAGATTTTTTATCCTGAGGTAAAAAAAAAAACCTTCCCCCCAGTAACAGTTGAAATGATAGAATCCAACTGAGAACCAAATAATTTATTACCTTGGAAAGAAAGAGATAGCAACGTCGATTTAGAAGTCATATCAGCATTCCAAGATTTAAGCCATAAAGCTCTTCTAGCTAAAATTGCTAAAGACATATATCTAACATCAATTCTGATGATATAAAAAATGGCATCACAAACAAAATTATTAGCATGTTGAATTAACTTAACAATGCTATACATATTATGGTCTGATACTTGTTGCGCTAAAGTTTCCAACCAAAAAGTTGAAGCAGCTGCAACATCAGCCAAAGAAATAGCAGGCCTAAGAAGATGACCTGAACATAAATAAGCCTTCCTTAGATAGGATTCAAGTTTCCTATCTAAAGGATCTTTAAAAGAAGTACTGTCTTCTGTAGGAATAGTAGTACGCTTAGCAAGAGTAGAGATGGCCCCATCAACTTTGGGGATTTTCTCCCAAAACTACAATCTATCAGTAGGCAAAGGATACAATTTTCTAAACCTTGAAGAAGGAGTAAAAGAAGTACCCAGTCTATTCCATTCCTTTGAAATCATATCTGAAATAGCATCAGGAACTGGAAAAACTTCTGGAATAACAACATGAGGTTTATAAACCGAATTTAAACGTTTTCTAGTTTTAGTACCAAGAGGAATAGACTCCTCTATATCTAATGCAATCAACACTTCCTTCAATAAAGAACGAATATACTCCATTTTAAAAAAATACGAAGATTAGTCAGTGTCAATATCTGAGTCAAGATCCTCTGAATCGGACAGATCCTCATCAGAGATAGATAAATCAGTATGATGATCATTCATCAACTGCATGAAAAGTTTTAAAAGACCTTTTATGTTTATTAGAAGGCGGAATGGCAGACAAAGCCTTCTGAATGGAATCAGAAATAAATTTTCTCAAATTGACAGGAATATCCTGAACATTAGATGTTGATGGACCAGCAACAGGTAATGCAACACTACTGATGGAAATATTCTCTGCATGTAAAAGTTTATCATGACAACTATTACAAACTACAGCCGGAGGAACAGTTACTACAAGTTTACAGCAAATGCACTTAGCTTTGATAGAACCGATATCAGGCAGCAGGATTCCAGTAGTAGATTCTGAAACAGGATCAGATTGAGACATCTTGCAATATGTAAGAGAAAAAACAACATATAAAGCAAAATTATCTATTTCCTTATATGACAGTTTCAGGAATTAGAAAAAAAGGCAAACAGAATAGGCCTCTGACAAAGAAAAAAAGGACCAGAGGCAAAAAGAAATGAAGTCTTAAATAATGACAAACAGTTTGGCGCCAAGTATGACGCCCACAACTGAAAATATTTTTTGGCTCCAAATTGTCCACAACAAACATGAGCGTCATAGATGACGCAACATCTTGAAAAGACTCAGCGTCAACTAAGATGCCGGAAATGACGAATTTGCGTAAACAAACGTAATTCTCGTGCCAAAAAAGTCTCGCGCCAAGAATGACGCAATAGATTATAGCATTTTGCGCTAATACTGCACGCAATTTAGAAAAAAACATAATTTATGTAAGAACTTACCTGATAAATTAATTTCTTTCATATTAGCAAGAGTCCATGAGCTAGTGACGTATGGGATATACATTCCTACCAGGAGGGGCAAAGTTTCCCAAACCTTAAAATGCCTATAAATACACCCCTCACCACACCCACAATTCAGTTTAACGAATAGCCAAGAAGTGGGGTGATAAGAAAAAAGTGCGAAAGCATATAAAATAAGGAATTGGAATAATTGTGCTTTATACAAAAAAATCATAACCACCACAAAAAAGGGCGGGCCTCATGGACTCTTGCTAATATGAAAGAAATGAATTTATCAGGTAAGTTCTTACATAAATTATGTTTTCTTTCATGTAATTAGCAAGAGTCCATGAGCTAGTGACGTATGGGATAATGACTACCCAAGATGTGGATCTTTCCACACAAGAGTCACTAGAGAGGGAGGGATAAAAATAAAGACAGCCAATTCCTGCTGAAAATAATCCACACCCAAAATAAAGTTTAATGAAAAACATAAGCAGAAGATTCAAACTGAAACCGCTGCCTGAAGTACTTTTCTACCAAAAACTGCTTCAGAAGAAGAAAATACAACAAAATGGTAGAATTTGGTAAAAGTATGCAAAGAGGACCAAGTTGCCGCTTTGCAAATCTGATCAACCGAAGCTTCATTCCTAAACGCCCAGGAAGTAGAAACTGACCTAGTAGAATGAGCTGTAATCCTATGAGGCGGAGTCTTACCCGACTCAACATAGGCAAGATGAATTAAAGATTTCAACCAAGATGCCAAAGAAATGGCAGAAGTTTTCTGGCCTTTCTAAAACCGGAAAAGATAACAAATAAACTAGAAGTCTTTCGGAAAGACTTAGTAGCTTCAACATAATATTTCAAAGCTCTAATAACATCCAAAGAATGCAATGATTTCTCCTTAGAATTCTTAGGATTAAGACATAATGAAGGAACCACAAAGTCTCTACTAATGTTGTTGGAATTCACAACTTAGGTAAAAAATTCAAAAGAAGTTCGCAACACCGCCTTATCCTGATGAAAAATCAGAAAAGGAGACTCACAAGAAAGAGCAGATAATTCAGAAACTCTTCTGGCAGAAGAGATGGCAAAAAGGAACAAAACTTTCCAAGAAAGTAATTTAATATCCAATGAATGCATAGGTTCAAATGGAGGAGCTTGAAGAGCCCCCAGAACCAAATTCAAACTCCAAGGAGGAGAAATTGACTTAATGACAGGCTTTATACGAACCAAAGTTTGTACAAAACAAAGAATATCAGAAAGAATAGCAATCTTTCTGTGAAAAAGAACAGAAAGAGCAGAGATTTGACCTTTCAAGGAACTTGCGGACAAACCCTTATCTAAACCATCCTGAAGAAACTGTAATATTCTCGGTATTCTAAAAGAATGCCAAGAAAAAAGATGAGAAAGACACCAAGAAATATAAGTCTTCCAGACTCTATAATATATCTCTCTGGATACAGATTTACGAGCCTGTAACATAGTATTAATCACAGAGTCAGAGAAACCTCTTTGACCAAGAATCAAGCGTTCAATCTCCATACGTTTAAATTTAAGGATTTCAGATCCTGATGGAAAAAAGGACCTTGAGACAAAAGGTCTGGTCTTAACGGAAGAGTCCACGGTTGGCAAGAGGCCATCCGGACAAGATCCGCATACCAAAACCTGTGAGGCCATGCCGGAGCTACCAGCAGAACAAATGAGCATTCCTTCAGAATCTTGGAGATTACTCTTGGAAGAAGAACTAGAGGCGGAAAGATATAGGCAGGATGATACTTCCAAGGAAGTGATAATGCATCCACAGCCTCCGCCTGAGGATCCCGGGATCTGGACAGATACCTGGGAAGTTTCTTGTTTAGATGAGAAGCCATCAGATCTATTTCTGGAAGTTCCCACATTTGAACAATCTGAAGAAATACCTCTGGGTGAAAAGACCATTCGCCCGGATGCAACGTTTGGCGACTGAGATAATCCGCTTTCCAATTGTCCATACCTGGGATATGAACCGCAGAGATTAGACAGGAGCTGGATTCCGCCCAAACCAAAATTCGAGATACTTCTTTCATAGCCAGAGGACTGTAAGACCCTCCTTGATGATTGATGTATGCCACAGTTGTGACATTGTCTATCTGAAAACAAATGAACAACTCTCTCTTCAGAAGAGGCCAAGACTGAAGAGCTCTGAAAATTGCACAGAGTTCCAAAATATTGATCGGAAATCTCACCTCCTGAGATTCCCAAACCCCTTGTGCCGTCAGATACCCCCACACAGCTCCCCAACCTGTAAGACTTGCATCTGTTGAGATTATAGTCCAGGTCGGAAGAACAAAGAAGCCCCCTGAACTAAACGATGGTGATCTGTCCACCATGTCAGAGAGTGTTGTAAAATCGGTTTAAAGATATTAATTGAGATATCTTTGAGTAATCCCTGCACCATTGGTTCATCATACAGAACTGAAGAGGTCGCATGTGAAAACGAGCAAAGGAGATCGCATCTGATGCGGCAGTCCTAAGACCCAACATTTCCATGCATAAGGCTACCAAAGGGAATGATTGTGACTGAAGGTTTTGACAAGCTGATATCAATGTTAAACTTCTCTTGTCTGACAAGGACAGAGTCATAAACACTGAATTTATCTAGAAACCTAAAAAGGTTACCCTTGTCTGAGTAATCAATGAACTGATTGGTAAATTGATCCTCCAACCATGAACTTGAAGAAACAACACAAGTCGATTCGTATGAGATTCTTCGAAAAAGAGAAGACTGAGCAAATACCAAGATATCGTCCAAATAAGGAAATACCAAAACCCTATTCTCTGATTACAGAAAGAAGGGCACCGAGAACCTTTGAAAAAAATTCTTGGAACTGAGGCTAGGCCAAACGGTAGAGCCAAAAAACTGGTAATGCTTGTCTAAAAAGAGAATCTCAGACACTAAAAAGTGATCTGGATGAATCGGAATATGCAGATACACATCCTGAAAATCTATTGTAGACATATAATGCCCTTGCTAAACAAAAGGCAGGATAGTCCTACAGTAACCATCTTGAATGTTGGTATCCTAACATAACGATTCAATAATGATAAATCCGGAACTGGTCTGAAGGAATTGACCTTCTTTGGTACAATGAAGAGATAAAATAAAACCCCAGCCCCTGTTCCAGAACTGGAACTGGCATAAATACTCCAGCCAACTCTATATCTGAAACACATTTCAGAAATGCTGAGCCTTTGCTGTGTTAACTGGGACACGGGAAAGAAAAGAATCTCTTAGCAGGAGGCCTTAACTTGAAGCCAATTCTGTACCTTTCTGAAACAATGTTTTCTGAAACCAGAGATTAAGAACGGAATTGATCCAAATTTCTTTGAAGAAAACGTAATCTGCCCCATACCAGCTGAGCTGGAATAAGGGCCGCACCTTCATAGGTACTTAGGAGCTGGCTATAGGTTTCTATAAGGCTTGGATATATTCCAAACTGGAATAGTTTCCAAACTGATACCGCTCCTGAGGATGAAGGATCAGGCTTTTGTTCCTTGTGAGGAAAGGAACGAAAATGATTATTTACCCTGGAAAGAAAGGGAAAGCAAAGTTGACTTAGAAGACATGTCAGCATTCCAAGTTTAATCCATAAAGCTTTTCTAGCTAAAATAGCTAGAGACATATACCTGACATCAACTCTAATGATATCAAAAGATGGTATCACCAATAAAATTATTAGCATGTTATAGAATAATAATAATGCTATAAAATTATGATCTGTTACTTGTTGCGCTAAAGCTTCTAACCAAAAAGTTGAAGCTGCAGCAACATCCGCTAAAAATATAGCAGGTCTAAGAAGATTACCTGAACATAAGTAAGCTTTTCTTAGAAAGGATTCAATTTTCCTATCTAAAGGATCCTTAAATGAAGTACTATCTGCCGTAGGAACAGTAGTACATTAGCAGGAGTAGAGACAGCCCCATAACCTTAGGGATTTTTGTCCCAAAAAACTCTAATCTGTCAGATGGCACAGGATATAATTTGCTTAAACGTCTAGAAGGAGTAAATAAATTACCCAAATTATTCCATTCCCTGGAAATTACTTCAGAAATAGCATCAGGGAGATAAAACACTTCTGGAATAACTACAGGAGATTTAAAAACCTTATTTAAACGTTTACATTTAGTATCAAGAGGACCAGAATCCTCTATTTCTAATGCAAATAACACTTCTTTAAGTAAAGAACGAATAAATTCCATCTTGAACAAATACAAAGATTTATCAGCATCAGAATGATGATGTTCATTTAAAAATTCATCTGAAAAAAGAGAAGTTTTAAAAGACTTTTATGTATACTAGAAGGAGAAATAACAGACATAGCCTTCTTAATGGATTTAAAAAATAAAATCTCTTATGTTATCAGGAACACTCTGAAAATTAGATGTTGACGGAACAGCAACAGGTAATGTAACAGTACTAAAGGAAATTTTATCTGCATTAATAAGTTTGACATGACATGCAATACAAATAACAGCTGGAGAAACAGATACCAAAAGTTTATAGCAGATACACTTAGCTTGGTAGCTCCAGCACTGTGCAGTGATTTTCCTGAAGTATCTTCTGACTCAGTTGCAACGTGGAACATCTTGCAATATGTAAAAGAAAAAAACAACATATAAAGCAAAATTGATCAAATTCCTTAAATGACAGTTTCAGGAATGGGAAAAAATGCCAAAGAACAAGCTTCTAGCAACCAGAAGCAATAAAAAATGAGACTTAAATAATGTGGAGACAAAAGTGACGCCCATATTTTTTTGCGCCAAATAAGACGCCCACATTATTTGGCGCCTAAATGCTTTTTGGCGCCAAAAATGACGCCACATCCGGAACGCCGACATTTTTGGCGCAAAATAACGTCAAAGAATGACGCAACTTCCGGCGACACGTATGACGCCGGAAACGGAAATAGAGTTTTTGCGCCAAAAAAGTCCGCGCCAAGAATGACGCAATAAAATGAAGCATTTTCAGCCCCCGCGAGCCTAACAGCCCACAGGGAAAAAGTCAAATTTAAAGGTAAAAAATGTTAAATTAAAATGCATTATCCCAAATATGAAACTGACTGTCTGAAAAATAAGGAAAGTTGAACATTCTGAGTCAAGGCAAATAAATGTTTGAATACATATATTTAGAACTTTATAAACAAAGTGCCCAACCATAGCTAGGAGTGTCACAGAAAATAAGACTTACTTACCCCAGGACACTCATCTACATATAGCAGATAGCCAAACCAGTACTGAAACGAGAATCAGCAGAGGTAATGGTATATATAAGAGTATATCGTCGATCTGAAAAGGGAGGTAAGAGATGAATCTCTACGACCGATAACAGAGAACCTATGAAATAGACCCCTTAGAAAGAGATCACTGCATTCAAATAGGCAATACTCTCCTCACATCCCTCTGACATTCACTGCACGCTGAGAGGAAAACCGGGCTCCAACTTGCTGCGGAGCGCATATCAACGTAGAATCTAGCACAAACTTACTTCACCACCTCCATCGGAGGCAAAGTTTGTAAAACTGAATTGTGGGTGTGGTGAGGGGTGTATTTATAGGCATTTTAAGGTTTGGGAAACTTTGCCCCTCCTGGTAGGAATGTATATCCCATACGTCACTAGCTCATGGACTCTTGCTAATTACATAAAAGAAAGAATCAATTTGAAAAGTTCAGGTATTTTTTTTTTTTTTTTTAATGCATTTCCCCAATATGAAACTGACAGTCTGCAAAAAAGGGAGCTTCCGGTGGGAGGAACACTGTGAGAACCTCGCTGTGCTTCGCATCTCACGGTCGTTAGTGCACCTGTTATCGTGCAGAAGCGTCACCATCCTTAGGCAGCAAAACTTTACTGCAGCCAGGATCTCCGTGAGTGGCGGCTACCACTCGCTGCTGGGGCTGAAAAGCTCTCAGACGGCAGCAAGAGACCGAGGAGCTGCGGTCACATTAGCAAGGAGAGGCCCAGCCGTTTCCACTGACCATCTAACCTGCACCGCCCGGAAGTAGTAGAGCCCAGGAACAGATTGTTCGGCCCAGGACGAAGGCCCCGTGTGAGAGACGGGGGGTTACCGGGGAAGTCCCAATCTGTGAGCGGCGTTTGGAGACGCCGCTATACCTGATAGCGGAATCAGACTCCACCTGGTTGGAGGTGACCATTGGCGTGCATGAAGTAATGCGGTGGTTGGTCCTAAACTTGGATGGTCTGATCATCTTTTCTCAGACAAGTCCCGGTAGAACTATCGGGTGAAGGTAAGAAGAGGAGGATAATTGGTACAGCTGGGTACTGCTGTTAGTTAAAGGGGACAAGGAAGCTTAAAGTCATTAAGTTTTCAGCCAATTCATGCTGTCCTGCTAACCCATATTTGACCATCTGGTTGGTACCACTGTGGGCTATTGGTGACTGTTTTTCCTTTCTTAAGCACTTAAGTGTATGGAACCTACTCGGAGGCTGGAATTTTGATTACGGCAGTTTACTGTGGCCACAATACTTTCAGTGTATATCAGCAGGGTTCACATACTGGGTTTATTTAGGAAGTCAGTTTCCTGACATTATTGTCCTGTTTTTCTGTTAAATCCAAATGAAGTATTAAAGAACGCTGAACTCTAGGGAAGGAATGGCCTGGCCGATATTAAGCGAGGAACTACTCTTGCTTTATTTGGAGCTATACACCCAGTGCTTCCTATATATAGCCGGAGGACTTACATAATGGAGGACCTATATATTGGTGGTAGCTGGCTATAAACAATACATCCCAGAGGGGTACCGACAAATTTGTGGAACTCAGTCTTAGTATATAATATGACTAGCATTGCTACTCCTTACTGCGTCTGATATAGGCCCATATAGGAACGATTAGTGGTGTCTAAATTTAAGCACCTTTTTGTTACCTGCTGAATGTCTGTTTTGTTGTAAAGATAACATCTCACAGATTTAAAATGAAATGCTGACTTAGAGTACACTACAATCTTGGGTGCCAGATACTTAATTTTGAAAAATTGGAAAGCTAAACAAGCCTCAACGATTAACAACCTAGCATACCTTCTACATTCACAATATATAATAGAACAAATGGACAATGCTAACACTGGACATAGACAACAACATAAATTTGAAAGCAAGTTGCTGGAGTTTATCAAAAGGTATAGAAATTCTATCTAAAAATTTTTTTTTTCTTTTTTTTTTTTTTTCTTTCTTTTTTGTCTTGTCTTGTTTTTCTTTTTCTTTTGTTTTTTGTTTTTGGTTTTCTCTGTTCTATGCCCATCCCCCTCCCCCCCAGTACCTTCCTAATAGTAATAGTAACTATTTTTTTTCTTCCCTTGGATTAAAAGTTACATATATGATTAGTATAAAACAGTATGTAAAGTACCAATTTTATGTTTTTTTTCTTCGGTAATTATTGCTTTAATGAGAAACTATGTTTTGACTGTTAAATTCAACATCGGACCATGTGTAAAGTGGAAAAAAATTAGGTTAACAAAATTGTGTTTAGTACTAGAACAAATTGTACTTGATTTATGTATCCATGTATATTGATGGGATATGTTTCCCTTCTTCTGTTTTCTTATTTCTTTTTTTTCTGTTATATTATAATAACCTCAATATAAAAAAAAAAAAGACAGCCTGCAAAAAAGGAAATATACTGATAAACCTGAATCATGGCAAATATAAGTATAAACATATATTTAGAACTTTATATACAAAGTGCCAAACCATAGCTGAGAGTGTCTTAAATAAATGAAACATACTTACCAAAAGACACTCATCCACATATAGCAGATAGCCAAACCAGTACTGAAACGAGAATCAGTAGAGGTAATGGTATATAAGAGTATATCGTCGATCTGAAAAGGGAGGTAGGAGATGAATCTCTACGACCGATAACAGAGAACCTATGAAATAGATCCCCGTTAGGATGACCATTGTATTCAAATAGGCAATACTCCCTTCACATCCCTCTGACATTCACTGCACTCTGAGAGGAACCGTGCTTCAGCATGCTGAGAAGCGCATATCAACGTAGAAATCTTAGCACAAACTTACTTCACCACCTCCATAGGAGGCAAAGTTTGTAAAACTGAATTGTGGGTGTGGTGAGGGGGTGTATTTATAGGCATTTTGAGGTTTGGGAAACTTTGCCCCTCCTGGTAGGATTGTATATCCCATACATCACTAGCTCATGGACTCTTGCCAATTACATGAATGAAAAATGCATTCCAAGTTTAGGATGTTCCTGTAATTTGTAATTAAACTCACCTGTATCAATTAACAGGTGCTGACAATATAGAAATCACACTGGCAACCAGTTAAAATGGTGAAAAAGCAAAGAATTGTCTGAGTATTTGAGAACAAAAATTGTGTAAAAGCATGGACAATCTCAAGGTTACAAGTCCATCTCCAAAGATCTTAATGTTTACAGCCCATGGTACTGTAGCTAATCTCCCTGGACGTTGAAATTGATCAAAGATTGCAACAAAGGATTGTTCGAATGGTGAATAAAGAACCTTGATCAACTTCCAGACAAACTCAGGCACAGGGCACAAATGTGTCAGCCCGCACTATACGTCCCCATCTGAATGAAAAAGGACGCTATGCTAGGAGAGCCATGAGGACCCCGCTGCTGACACAGAAACATAAAAAAGCCAGATTGGAGTTTACCAAAACTTACCAGAGGAAGCCAAAATCCTTTTGGGAGAATGTGCTGTGGACAGACGAAACAATGTTACAGCTTTTTGGTAAAGCCTATCATTCTACTGTTTTCAGAAAAAGAAATGAGGCTTTTAAAGAAAAGAATATAGTCCCTACAGTCAAACATGGTGGAGGTTCACTGATGTTTTGGGGTTGCTTTGCTGCTTCAGGCACTGGATGTCTTGACTGTGTGCTTGGCATTATTAAATCTGAAGACTACCAAAGAATTCTGTGGTGCAATAAAGGGTCCAGTGTCAGAAAGTTGGATCTCC
This sequence comes from Bombina bombina, assembly GCF_027579735.1. Classification (NCBI taxonomy): domain Eukaryota; kingdom Metazoa; phylum Chordata; class Amphibia; order Anura; family Bombinatoridae; genus Bombina; species Bombina bombina. The sequence continues at coordinate 39,645,142 of NC_069508.1, read as the reverse complement.
ATCAGAGGTCATGGATTTTGCAGCAGGACAATGACCCAAAGCACACGTCAAAAGTACCCAGAAATGGTTTAAGACAATCCCATAGAGTACCTGTGGAGCGATCTCAAAACAGCAGTTGGGAAAAGGAACCCTCTCCAATCTGAGAGACCTGTAGCAGTTGGCAAATAAGACTGGTCCAAAATTCCAGTAGAGAGGTGTAAGAAAATCACTGATGGTTACAGGAAGCAATTGATTTCAGTTATTTTTTTCCAAGGGGTGTGCTACCAAATATTAAATTGAGGCTGACAATAATTTTGTCCAGTCCATTTTTGGAGTTTTGCGTGGAATGTGTCAGATTTGGCTTTTTTTTTCTAGACTTTTTTTTGTGTCATACCAATAGAAACAAAAGAAATAAACATGAGAATGCCTAACTTTCTTGACGAAGTGGTGTATTATCTGACAGAAATGCAGGGGTGCCAATATTTTTGGGCATGACTGTATGTGTGTACATATGTATTTATATAAATGACAGGAAAAAAACGGTGAATCTCTAGGTACTTGAAATCCAAACAGTTCTTTATTTAGGAGAATAAGAGCATAAAAACCAGCAATGTAAAAGGTCACAGCATGGAGAAAAACGTATATTTATATGTGTACATATGCATTTAAAGTCATATAGACACATATAAACACATAAATACATATGTATGCATATATAGTCATATATATAAGTGCATTGGAGCCCTTTGCGGTCAAGTAGATGAAAACATATAAAAGTACAGGGTTGGACTCCATTTTGCCTTCAGAACTACCTTAATTCTTTGCGGCATAGATTCAACAAGGTGTTGGAAACATTCCTCAGACATTTTGGTCCATTTTATCATGATAGCATCACACAGTTGCTGCAGAGTTGACGGCTGCACATCCATGATGTAAATCTCCCATTCCACCACATACCAAAGGTGCTCTATTGGATTAAGATCTGGTGACTGTGGAGGCCATTGGAGTATAGTGAACTCATTGTCATGTTCAAGAAACCAGTTTGAGATTATATGAGCTTTGTGACATGGTGCATTATCCTGCTGAAAGTAGCTATCAGAAGATGGACACACTGTAGTCATAAATGGATGTCAGTCCAAGAAACAGCAGCACCTTACTTCATATAATTAATTTTATTGCAGAGACAAGAAACAAAATGTAATTTTGTATGTATTTAAGGCATACAGGATGTGATGTACATATGCATGATTAAGGGGTTGACCCCCAAAACGTTGCCATTTTGTTTCTTGTCTCTGCAATAAAATTAATTATATGAAGTAAGGTGCTGCTATTTCTTGGACTGATATTGTCATTGAGGAGCTGGCCAGTGGCTCCTATTAGCCTGCACCTTCCACAACTATTGGATGCTGGGCCTATTTAGTATTATTTGTCATAAAGGGATGGACATGGTCAGCAACAATACTCAGGTAGGCCTTGGCGTTTAAACGATGCTCAATTGGTACAAAGGAGCCCAAAGTGTGCCAAGAAAATATCCACAACACCATTACACCACCACCAGCCTGAACAGATACAAGGCAGGATGGATCCATGCTTTCATGTTGTTTATGCCAAATGCTGACCCTACCATCTGTATGTCGCAGCTGAAATCAAGACTCATTAGACCAGGCAACATTTTCCCAATCTTCTGTTGCCAATTTTGGTGTTGCTGTGTGAATTGTACACAAACAACAAATTCTCCCAGACTGGCTCAATCCGAAGTGATAAAAAAAGGAAATGAAACAACCGGTATGTGTATATTTGTAAACATGAGTTTCTTGAGCTGACAGTTACAATAATTGTCATAAGAAAAATTCTACCACAGGAATTTATAAGAATCCTTTAGAGAAACGCATCAAATAATTTATCTACAGAAATCCATTTAGACATTTATGGTGTTTTCCGTAGAAAAAAACATTAAATATGTTTTAATAAAGGAATGTGATTGTTCCACAAGTTCTTGGTGCCATATATTACAATGCTGTGTCACTGAACCAATGACAATTACAACATAACATTTAAGGGACATGGCTACCAGTAAAGCACCCATCAATATTATGATAAACCCAGGCACTTAAAGGGAAATGAAACCCATATTTTTTTATTTCATGATTCAGATAGAGCAGCAATTTTAAGCAACTTTCTAATTTACTTCTATTATCAAATTTTGTTTGTTCTCTTGGTATCATTTGTTGAAGGAGCAGCAATACACTTCTGGTTGCTGACTGAACACATGGGTGAGCCAATGGCAACGTGTATATATATATGCAGCCACCAATCAGCAGCTAGAACCTAGGTTCTTTGCTTCTCCTGAGCTTTCCTAGAGATGGAAGCAAATAATAGAAGTAAATTGGACTCTGTGACTCTAATAAACTACAGTAATAAATAAAGCATTGATAACTTGTAATAGTTCAAAAATACTTTTAAATTAATAAAACATTAAAGGGATATTAAACAGTATGATATTGTAATATAAAATGCTTAATTATGTGTAGTTAAAAAACATAATATTCTTTCATGATTTATTTTGTACTTTCCTGTAATTTATCTCTGAAAATTGTTGTTTTCTCTTGTTAAGTGTAGTCAGTCCACGGGTCATCCATTACTTATGGAATATATCTCTTCCCAACAGGAAGTTGCAAGAGGATCACCCAAGCAGAGCTGCTATATAGCTCCTCCCCTCACATGTCATATTCAGTCATTCTCTTGCAACCTAACTAAAGATAGGTCGCTGTGAGAGGTCTGTGGTGTTTTTTTAACTTAGTTTATTTCTTCAATCAAAAGTTTGTTATTTTAAATGGCACCGGAGTGTGCTGTTTGTTCTCAGGCAGCATTAGAAGAAGAATCTGCCTGTGTTTTCTATGATCTTAGCAGACGTAACTAAGATCCACTGGCTGTTCTCACACATTCTGAGGGGTGAGGTAACTTCAGAAAGAGGGGAATAGCATGCAGGGCCCCCCTGCAAATGAGGTATGTGCAGTAAATTATTTTTCTAAGGAATGGAATTGACTGAGAAAATACTGCTAATACCAATGTAATGTAAGTTCAGCCTTAAATGCAGTGGTAGCGACTGGTATTAGGCTGATGAGTGTGTGTACACTGAAGTATTTTTCTAGGGAATGGAATTTCACTCAGAAAATACTGTTAATACTGAAGTAATGTATGAGCCTTCACTGCAGTAAATGCGACTGGTAGCAGGCTTATTAATAACACTTCATAGCTTGACTGCATGGAGATTGAACGCTTGATTTTATCAAAGCATGGCTTCTCGGAGTCGGTTATTGATACCTTAATACAGGCTAGGAAACCTGTTACCAGAAGAATTTACCATAAGATATGGCGTAAATATTTACATTGGTGCGAATCCAAGAGTTACTCATGGAGTAAGGTTAGGATTCCTAGGATATTGTCTTTTCTACAAGAGGGTTTAGAAAAGGGCTTATCTGCTAATTCGTTAAAGGGACAGATTTCTGCTCTGTCTATTCTTCTACACAAACGTCTGGCAGAAGTTCCAGACATTCAGGCTTTTTGTCAGGCTTTGGCTAGGATTAAGCCTGTGTTTAAGACTGTTGCTCCGCCGTGGAGCTTAAACTTAGTTCTTAACGTTTTGCAAGGTGTTCCATTTGAACCCCTTCATTCCATTGATATCAAGCTGTTATCTTGGAAAGTTCTGTTTTTGATGGCTATTTCCTCGGCTCGAAGAGTCTCTGAGTTATCTGGCTTACATTGTGATTCTCCTTATCTGATTTTTCATTCAGACAAGGTAGTTCTGCGTACTAAACCTGGGTTCTTACCTAAGGTAGTTTCTAACAGGAATATCAATCAAGAAATTGTTGTTCCATCATTGTGTCCTAACCCTTCTTCAAAGAAGGAACGACTTTTGCATAATCTGGACGTAGTCCATGCCCTGAAGTTCTATTTGCAGGCAACTAAAGATTTTCGTCAAACTTCTTCCCTGTTTGTCGTTTACTCTGGACAGAGGAGAGGTCAAAAAGCTTCGGCTACCTCTCTCTCTTTTTGGCTTCGTAGCATAATACGTTTAGCCTATGAGACTGCTGGACAGCAGCCTCCTGAAAGGATTACAGCTCATTCTACTAGAGCTGTGGCTTCCACCTGGGCCTTTAAAAATGAGGCCTCTGTTGAACAGATTTGTTCTGCAACTTGGTCTTCACTTCACACTTTTTCAAAATTTTACAAATTTGACACTTTTGCTTCTTCGGAGGCTGTTTTTGGGAGAAAGGTTCTACAGGCAGTGGTTCCTTCCGTTTAAAGTTCCTGCCTCGTCCCTCCCATCATCCGTGTACTTTTAGCTTTGGTATTGGTATCCCATAAGTAATGGATGACCCGTGGACTGACTACACTTAACAAGAGAAAACATAATTTATGCTTACCTGATAAATTTATTTCTCTTGTAGTGTAGTCAGTCCACGGCCCGCCCTGTCTTTTACGGCAGTTCTAAATTTTTAATTAAACTCCAGTCACCACTGCACCCTATGGTTTCTCCTTTCTCGTCTTGTTTCGGTCGAATGACTGAATATGACATGTGAGGGGAGGAGCTATATAGCAGCTCTGCTTGGGTGATCCTCTTGCAACTTCCTGTTGGGAAGAGATATATTCCATAAGTAATGGATGACCCGTGGACTGACTACACTACAAGAGAAATAAATTTATCAGGTAAGCATAAATTATGTTTTTTAAAATTTCACTGCGTTTCTAAAAAGTAATGGACACCACTATGGCTAAACTTAAAGGGACAGTCTACACCAGTATTGTTATTGTTTATAAAGATAGATAATCCCTTTATTATCCATTCCCCAGTTTTGCATAACCAACACAGTTATATTAATATATGTTTTACATCTGTGATTACCTTGTATCTAAGCCTCTGCAGACTGCCCCTTATCTCAGTGCTTTTGACAGACATGCAGTTTACCCAATCAGTGCAGACTCCTAAATAACTCCACGGGAGTGAGTACAATGTTATCTATATGACACACATGAACTAATACTGTCTAACTGTGAAAAAATTTCAAAATGCTCTGAGCTAAGAGGTGGTTTTCAACTGTTTAGAAACCAGTTTATGCCTACCTAGGTTTAGCTTTTCAAAAATACCACCAAGGGAACAAAGCAAATTTGATGATAAAAGTAAATTGGAAAGCTGTTTAAAATTGCATGCCCTATCTGAATCATGAAAGATTAATTTTGACTAGAGTGTCCTTTTAAGTTTTACGCTTATCTTACTGTCCTGTTGCAAACAATTAGGCCGCTATTATCCATCTTAATAAAACCAGAAAATAGATAGAGTATCTTCCATACTGTCCTTTAATGGCTATATGATGAAATATTAGCCCATTCTGGGTGCACATCCAACATAATATGGGTTTATCAATATAGCTAGTGATAGGACATCCAATAATGGTAAATGGATCTTATTATGTGTAAATATATACTTATTGATCCTACTATTATTGTATAAATGAATGTATGTATATAAATGAGTGTGGAATGACTCCAGTGGATTCTAATTGGTCCCTGAATATTAACCATGGTGTGGGTCGTCATTACTGACGTTATCAACATAGAGAATATTCAATCCTGTTCCACTGTACATACATTAAGATTACAGCTATATTTATAGGTAAACTCAAAAATTATTATTTTCATTCATGCCATGTGGCATGACGGAGTTCAATCTAAAGATCCATCTGGCCTCTTTTTCCAATAAGGCCTGTTCCGTATCTTCACCCCTAATTCCAGGTTTTATACATTCCAAACCCCAGCATTTAAAAGACTTAGTACTGCAATTGTGTTTTTGCAAGAAGTGTCTGGCCACACTGGTAAGTTTTTTGCCTCTCTCTAAGGTTTTATTGGCATTCCTAATATTGCTGAGATGTTCTGTCATTCTAGTACCAAGGGACCTAGTAGTCATACCAACATAGATAAGATCACATTCGCATGACACACAGTATATTATATTCATACTTTTGCAATTAATGTGGCTATTAATTGTCCATTTCTTGTGGAATCTGTCGAATATGAATTTTTTCTTAATCATATGTGGACATATACTACAGTCCCCACATCCAATTGATCCTTTATATATTTTTTTTTTTTAGCATTTCTATTAAAATGACTGTTGGTTAAAACGTAACTAAGATTGCTTGCCCTTCTATATGTAAATAATGGTTGTTCTGGAATGACAGTGTCTAGTATACACACACACTTATGCTGTCATTTTGTGAAATATGACTATATACTTATTTATTAGTTAAATGAAAACAATAAATAGGAGCAAAGTAAATGTCTTGGTCTAAACTTCAATGGATGTGCAAACTGAAAAAAAAATTCTAACACCCATAGTCGTGCGCTAATCCAACTGCGTTTATTCAAGAGCGCTAAACCCAACATGAATTTTACATATTTTACATTCCAGTCTTCTTTGCATAGAAGAATATGTTCTATTTATTCTTAAATAAATATTTATATATATATATATATATAATCTGATGATATTTTTGTAAAATATCTATCTATCTATCTATCTATCTATCTATCTATCTATCTATCTATCTATCTATCTATCTATCTAAATAAGTTGAAAAAAAACTTAACACCCCTCTCTCATGCAAACCCTAATTAATATTCTCAAGTGCTCTAACCCAACACGAAAATATTAATATTTCACATTCTAATATTCTTCTCAACTAGTAATATGCACACTATTTCCGTCACGTGCAGCAGAAAACCTATATACGCCACTGGACACGACACTCCTCTTTAGAAAATGGGTAATCACCTATTTCATGTGAGGGGTAATGTGTGCTTATGTGCTTTATGCTGTCTTTATGGGACAGGGAGCCACTTACCCCCATTCATTAAATACATTAGGTAGGTTCTTGCTATTTTATAGCAATCACCTACTAATGACAGGCTTATAAGACCCTACATTAGAAAGAGGAACGCTTGGGTTTATACCACTCTGTGTTTTATGGGGGAGAAATAGTCTCTGAAAGTGACAACTCCCCCTCTTCAAACACGCAGGTGTGTCCTTGCAAAACTACCATGGTGAACACCTGAAATTTAGAGGAGGTGTGACCCCCTAATTTAAATAAGGCAATTCCCTCTTTCAGATGAGGGGTCATATACCCCTGTAGGATTCAGGTGGTCGCCCTAAAAGTGGAAATTTAACACAAGGATATTCAGCATAACTATATATAATAAAGAGTGATAATAATGTAAAATTACATTTGTAAACAAAATAAGCACAAACGTCTCAAACACATAGATTATTAGTGGGTATAGGAAATATGTGTGGCTAGATAATTCTAAAAACATTGCTGGGTCAGACGTGAAAAACCACACTCGAGTGCATGCTATAATGTTCGACTTGTAAGTAATATTAGCGATATTTAGTGAAGTTGCGATATCCATTGAAAGTATATGGTGCACTAAAGAGATGCCGGCCGTGCTAAACCTTCTATGCTAAATCTGTTTTACCATGGACTTATCATTTGCACTCTAATTTTAGCATATTGTGGCTCATGCTAGCATTAGCGCTCCACTTGTAATCTGCTGCCTCTGTCTTTTGGGTAATTTACTTTGGTGGTTTACTTTCCCTTTCATCTTTCATGAAACAGTATTATTTTGTGATTTTCTGGTTATGACTAAAAAGATATAGGTCTCATTCTCATATATATACCTTTATTTGAATAACTGTAAAGGGACACATGTAATTATAAGGATTGAAATACAAAAATTGAACACATGAGGGCAGCAGAGTATCACAAAACCTTATCCCTAGACAACAAGAACAAACATAAAGGAATAGTGATGCACAAAATATATTAAAAAAAATAACCCACAAAAGACCAAACGTCTTAAAGGGAAAAAAATTATATATATATATATATAAAAAGGAAAAAGCAGAACTCTGTAACAAAAAATCTAAGCAGGATAAAGGTAGCATATGAATTCCATAAAGTAAGTGCGATCATCAATGTCTCTCAACTTTTCTTTTTTACCCCTACAGACATAAATGTTTGCCCTAAGTGCAATTCAACTACCACACATAAATGTTAAGTTAAAAAAAATAAGAGGCAATTGTTCAAACTCCAGAATGTGACAAATTTGTATCAGTCATGTTTTCTGTTTTCAGGAATTTATTTTAAAATGTAACAAATCTTTGAAAATATCAGAGCAACAAATAATAAAGAAAGCTACTTATAGAGAAAACACACACACACACACACACACACACACACACACACACACACATATTTATATATATATATATACCTATACATGGCCATGTCCAGCGGGAACGCATGGGAACAGAGTTCCTGCACTACTTTTGCAGGTGGAACAAAACACTTCAGTAAACATTGCTGCTGCTGGTGGGAGGAGCTGGAGCACAGTCTGGTTAGAGGGATAGTGAGATCCTTTAGTAATGGGCAATACAATTTCCTACAATACACTAAATGCATCACCCCGCACTGTGTGTAACACATGGTGCTTACATTCCTGTGTGGCTTCCTCTGGGGTTATTTAGCTCCCCTCAGCAGAAATAGGACTATTCCACCTTAATTGGGTGAGACTCTGTGACAGAGGAGGAGTCTGGAGTTGCTGTCACATTATCATTGTTTTTTTACTGCACAGTGAGTGCCACACAAACCTCATCAAGATCATGGTATCAGATGTTTACATTACAGAGCCTTACACATCCTGACAACCAGGGAGTAACAGCTCCTAACATTTTACTAAGGCTCTTAGCTTTCTGGATTATTCAACATCATCTATATACAAATGCCCCTTCATGTGTTCTAAAACATGTGTTTCTGGCTTCTCAGTATTCAGTATCAGTTGGATCCTAAATTACAAATAAAAAATGTCACCCCTTCCATGTAAAAATGTGACCATGGGTGTCCATACGCAGGCCCAAAGGCAACCATTCAGCCCTTTATTGGTTGTAATTTGCTTTTATTAACCAGAGTGTATAGCTATTATACACATATAAAAACATAATTTATGTAAGAACTTACCTGATAAATTCATTTCTTTCATATTAGCAAGAGTCCATGAGCTAGTGACGTATGGGATATACATTCCTACCAGGAGGGGCAAAGTTTCCCAAACCTTAAAATGCCTATAAATACACCCCTCACCACACCCACAATTCAGTTTAACGAATAGCCAAGAAGTGGGGTGATAAGAAAAAAGTGCGAAAGCATATAAAATAAGGAATTGGAATAATTGTGCTTTATACAAAAAAAAAAAAAAACACCACAAAAAAGGGCGGGCCTCATGGACTCTTGCTAATATGAAAGAAATGAATTTATCAGGTAAGTTCTTACATAAATTATGTTTTCTTTCATGTAATTAGCAAGAGTCCATGAGCTAGTGACGTATGGGATAATGATTACCCAAGATGTGGATCTTTCCACGCAAGAGTCACTAGAGAGGGAGGGATAAAATAAAGACAGCCAATTCCTGCTGAAAATAATCCATACCCAGAATAAAATTTTAATGAAAAAACATAAGCAGAAGATTCAAACTGAAACCACTGCCTGAAGTACGTTTCTACCAAAAACTGCTTCAGAAGAAGAAAACACATCAAAATGGTAGAATTTAGTAAAAGTATGCAAAGAGGACCAAGTTGCTGCTTTGCAAATCTGATCAACCGAAGCTTCATTCCTAAACGCCCAGGAAGTAGAAACTGACCTAGTAGAATGAGCTGTAATCCTTTGAGGCGGAGTGTTACCCGACTCAACATAGGCATGATGAAATAAAGATTTCAACCAAGATGCCAAAGAAATGGCAGAAGCTTTCTGGCCTTTTCTAGAACCGGAAAAGATGACAAATAGACTAGAAGTCTTTCGGAAAGACTTAGTAGCTTCAATATAATATTACAAAGCTCTAACAGCATCCAAAGAATGCAATGATTTCTCCTTAGAATTCATAGGATTAGGACATAATGAAGGAACCACAATTTCTCTACTAATGTTGTTAGAATTCACAACCTTAGGTAAAAAATTCAAAAGAAGTTTGCAGCACCGCCTTATCCTGATGCAAAATCAGAAAAGGAGACTCACAAAAAAAGAGTAGATAATTCAGAGACTCTTCTGGCAGAAGAGATGACCAAAAGAAACAAAACTTTCCAAGAAAGTAATATAACGATCAAAGAATGCATGGGTTCAAAAGGAGGAGCTTGAAGAGCCCCCAGAACCAAATTCAAACTCCAAGGAGGAGAAATTGACTTAATGACAGGTTTTATACGAACCAAAGGTTGTACAAAACAATGAATATCAGGAAGATTAGCAATCCTTCTGTGAAAAAGAACAGAAAGAGCAGAGATTTGTCTTTCAAGGAACTTGCGGACAAACCTTTATCTAAACCACCCTGAAGAAACTGTAAAATTCTCGGTATTCAAAAAGAATGCCAAGAAAAAAGATGAGAAAGACACTAAGAAATATAAGTCTTCCAGACTCTATAATATATCTCTCTAGATACAGATTTACGAGCCTGTCACATAGTATCAATCACAGAGTCAGAGAAACCTCTTTGACCAAGAATCAAGCGTTCAAACTCCATACCTTAAAATTAAGGTTTTGAGATCCTGATGGAAAAAAGAACCTTGAGACAGAAAGACTGGTCTTAACGGAAGAGTCCACAGCTGGCAAGAGGTCATCCGGACAAGATCCGCATACCAAAACCTGTGAGGTCATGCTGGAGCTACCAGCAGGACAAACGAGCATTCCTTTAGAATATTGGAGAATACCCTTGGAAGAAGAACTAGAGGCGGAAAGATATAGGCAGGATGACACTTGTAAGGAAGAGATAATGCATCCACTGCCTCCGCCCGAGGATCCCGGGATCCGGATAGATACCAGGGAAGTTTCTTGTTTAGATGAGAAGCCATCAGATCTATTTCTGGGAGTTCCCACATTTGTACAATTTGAGGAAATACCTCTGGGTGAAGAGACCATTCGCCCAGGTGCAACGTTTGGCGACTGAGATAATCCGCTTTCCAATTGTCCATACCTGGGATATGAACCGCAGAGATTAGACAGGAGCTGGATTCCGCCCAAACCAAAATTGATTGATGTATGCCACAGTTGTGACATTGTCTATCTGAAAACAAATGAACAACTCTCTCTTCAGAAGAGGCCAAGACTGAAGAGCTCTGAAAATTGCACGGAGTTCAAAAATATTGATCAGAAATCTCACCTCCTGAGATTCCCAAACCCCTTGTGCCGTCAGATACCCCCACACAGCTCCCCAACCTGTAAGACTTGCATCTGTTGAGATTATAGTCCAGGTCGGAAGAACAAAGAAGCCCCCTGAACTAAACGATGGTGATCTGTCCACCATGTCGTATAATCGGTTTAAAGATATTAATTGAGATATCTTTGAGTAATCCCTGCACCATTGGTTCAGAATACAGAGCTGAAGAGGTCGCATGTGAAAACGAGCAAAGGAGATCGCATCTGATGCGGCAGTCCTAAGACCTAAAATTTCCATGCATAAGGCTACCAAAGGGAATGATTGTGACTGAAGGTTTTGACAAGCTGATCAATGTTAAACTTCTCTTGTCTGACAAGGACAGAGTCATAGACACTGAATCTATCTAGAAACCTAAAAAGGTTACCCTTATCTGAGGAATCAATGAACTGATTGGTAAATTGGTCCTCCAACCATGAACTTGAAGAAACAACACAAGTCGATTCGTATGAGATTCTTCGAAAATGAGAAGACTTAGCAAGTACCAAGATATCGTCCAAATAAGGAAATACCAAAACCCTGTTCTCTGATTACAGAAAGAAGGGCACCGAGAACCTTTGAAAAAAATTCTTGGAACTGAGGCTAGGCCAAACGGTAGAGCCACAAAACTGGTAATGCTTGTCTAAAAAGAGAATCTCAGACACTAAAAGTGATCTGGATGAATCGGAATATGCAGATACACATCCTGTAAATCTATTGTAGACATATAATGCCCTTGCTAAACAAAAGGCAGGATAGTCCTACAGTTACCATCTTAAATGTTGGTATCCTTACATAACGATTCAATATTGATAGATCCGGAACTGGTCTGAAGGAATTGACCTTCTTTGGTACAATGAAGAGATAAAATAAAACCCCAGCCCCTGTTCCAGAACTGGAACTGGCATAATTACTCCAGCCAACTCTAGATCTGAAACATATTTCAGAAATGCTGAGCCTTTGCTGTGTTAACTGGGACACGGGAAAGAAAAAAATCTCTTAGCAGGAGGCCTTAACTTGAAGCCAATTCTGTACCTTTCTGAAACAATGTTCTGAAACCAGAGATTGAGAACGGAATTGATCCAAATTTCTTTGAAGAAAACGTAATCTGCCCCATACCAGCTGAGCTGGAATAAGGGCCGCACCTTCATGGGTACTTAGGAGCTGGCTATAGGTTTCTATAAGGCTTGGATATATTCCAAACTGGAAATAGTTTCCAAACTGATACCGCTCCTGAGGATGAAGGATCAGGCTTTTGTTCCTTGTTGTGAGGAAAGGAACGAAAATGATTATTAGATCTAAATTTACCTTAGATTTTTTATCCTTTGGTAAAAAAGTTCCCTTCCTTCCAGAAACAGTTGAGATAATAATTTATTACCCTGGAAAGAAAGGGAAAGCAAAGTTGACTTAGAAGACATATCAGCATTCCAAGTTTAATTCATAAAGCTTTTCTAGCTAAAATAGCTAGAGACATATACCTGACATCAACTCTAATGATATCAAAAGATGGTATCACCAATAAAATTATTAGCATGTTATAGAATAATAATAATGCTATAAAATTATGATATGTTACTTGTTGCGCTAAAGCTTCTAACCAAAAAGTTGAAGCTGCAGCAACATCCGCTAAAAATATAGCAGGTCTAAGAAGATTACCTGAATATAAGTAAGCTTTTCTTAGAAAGGATTCAATTTTCCTATCTAAAGGATCCTTAAATGAAGTACTATCTGCCGTAGGAATAGTAGTACATTTAGCAGGAGTAGAGACAGCCCCATAACCTTAGGGATTTTGTCCCAAAAAACTCTAATCTGTCAGATGGCACAGGATATAATTGCTTAAACGTTCAGAAGGAGTAAAAGAATTACCCAAATTATTCCATTCCCTGGAAATTACGTCAGAAATAGCAACAGGGAGATTAAACACTTCTGGAATAACTACAGGAGATTTAAAAACCTTATTTAAACGTTTAGATTTAGTATCAAGAGGACCAGAATCCTCTATTTCTAATGCAATTAATACTTCTTTAAATAAAGAACGAATAAATTCCATCTTGAACAAATACAAAGATTTATCAGCATCAACCTCTGAGACAGAAACCTCTGAACCAGAAGAACCACTTATCAGTATCAGAATGATGATGTTCATTTAAAAATTCATCTGAAAAAAGTTTTAAAAGACTTTTATGTAAACTAGAAGGAGAAATAACAGACATAGCCTTCTTAATGGATTTAAAAAATAAAATCTCTTATGTTTATCAGGAACACTCTGAAAATTAGATGTTGACGGAACAGCAACAGGTAATGTAATAGTACTAAAGGAAATTTTATCTGCATTAATAAGTTTGTCATGACATGCAATACAAACAACAGCTGGAGAAACAGATACCAAAAATTTATAGCAGATACACTTAGCTTGGTAGCTCCAGCACCGGGCAGTGATTTTCCTGAAGTATCTTCTGACTCAGTTGCAACGTGGAACATCTTGCAATATGTAATAGAAAAAACAACATATAAAGCAAAATTGAACAAATTCCTTAAATGACAGTTTCAGGAATGGGAAAAAAATGCCAGTGAACAAGCTTCTAGCAACCAGAAGCAATAAATAATGAGACTTAAATAATGTGGAGACAAAAGCGACGCCCATATTTTTTTTAGCGCCAAATAAGACGCCCACATTATTTGGCGCCTAAATACTTTTGGCGCCAAAAATGACGCCACATCCGGAACGCCGTCATTTTTGGCGCAAAAGAACGTCAAAAAAATGACGCAACTTCCGGCGACACGTATGACGCCGGAAACAGAAAAGTTTTTTTGCGCCAAAAAAGTCCGCGCCAAGAATGACGCAATAAAAGGAAGCATTTTCAGCCCCCGCGAGCCTAACAGCCCACAGGAAAAAAGTCAAATTTTTTAAGGTAAGAAAAAATGATTGATTCAAATGCATTATCCCAAATATGAAACTGACTGTCTGAAATAAGGAATGTTGAACATCCTCAGTCAAGGCAAATAAATGTTTGAACACATATATTTAGAACTTTATAAAAAAGTGCCCAACCATAGCTTTAGAGTGTCACAGAAAATAAGACTTACTTACCCCAGGACACTCATCTACATGTTTGTAGAAAGCCAAACCAGTACTGAAACGAGAATCAGTAGAGGTAATGGTAAATATAAGAGTATATCGTCGATCTGAAAAGGGAGGTAAGAGATGAATCTCTACGACCGATAACAGAGAACCTATGAAATAGACCCCGTAGAAGGAGATCACTGCATTCAAATAGGCAATACTCTCCTCACATCCCTCTGACATTCACTGCACGCTGAGAGGAAAACCGGGCCCCAACTTGCTGCGGAGCGCATATCAACGTAGAATCTAGCACAAACTTACTTCACCACCTCCATCGGAGGCAAAGTTTGTAAAACTGAATTGTGGGTGTGGTGAGGGGTGTATTTATAGGCATTTTAAGGTTTGGGAAACTTTGCCCCTCCTGGTAGGAATGTATATCCCATACGTCACTAGCTCATGGACTCTTGCTAATTACATGAAAGAAATACAGTGTGTGTGTGTATAAAACAATATTAATTGTGACAGGGTGGAAGTCGGTGAGTTCTCACACGTTTTTTCTTTTTGTAGCACTTGACCCCTGTATATATATATATATCTTTAGTATTATGTCACATTAGAATAAAAAACATACGATGAGGGAAGTTATATTCATGTTACCACATTTCTGGATCTAATGGCGTTACAAATGCAGCTTATCAGCTCATATCATTGTTGGGTATAGAACACTTTACTAGGCACAGTTTATCATGTTATATTTTCCTTGTGATATTTCACTGGTGTACGTATATCTGACACATGTACCTGTGACACTTTTCATAGTGCTGTGGAATTTACCTGATACTTTATAGCCCCCCAACCTAATGGAAAATCAAAATTAAACTATTATTATTCATAGAGCACTCAATTTTAAACAACTTTCTAATTCACTTCAATTATCTAAATGTGCACAATCATTTTATATACACACTTTCTGAGGTAACAGCTTCTACTGAGCATGTGCATGACTCACAGAATGTATGTAAATGCATTTTTGTGATTGGCTGATGGCTGTCACATGATGCAGTAGGAAGGGAAAATGAACTAAAAATGTACTACTGATTTGAAATTCAGGCTAATTGCTTTTTCACTGTCTTTTTACGATGCATGTATTGATTATGCTTTTCCAATGTGTTAAGTTGTCCTTTAAACATGTCAGACAACAACAAATCAAATAGATTTGTTTGCATTATAGGGACAGTCTAGTCCAAAATAAACTTTCATGATTCAGATAGAGAATGTAATTTTAAACAATTTTCCAATTTACTTTTTTTTTTTTTTTTTCAAAAGAGCTTTATTGAAACATTTAGTGAACAGTTAGCTGGTCAATATACAATTTGCATATACAAGAATGAACGCCTGAGATTTAACAAAGATAACATTTTTATATCACATTGGCAACTAGTGAAGTGTTGCAGAGATTCAATATGTCTTGTACAAGTGGGACAGGGTCTCACTCAGTACAGAGTATAAAAATGTCTATCTATTTCTGGCAGCTCCCTTTAAATTAGGTCAACATCAGTAACTGGTTTACAATCAACCGTAACCAGAAAACAAGTGAATTTTGGTTTAACTACATGTAACATCCTGCAGAAAATTAACTAAACATGTATCAGTTACAGGTTTGCTTCAAATAAGTACAGTTGATTTCTTTTTATGCACATATGTGTACCGGAATATATATAGGGGTGAATAATAGGTATATACTAATGCGGGGCAATCTATTCTGTGGGGTGTTACAACAGGGAAATATCATGATATAGGTAAATGGGTGCCCTAAATTACTGAAACAAAGGTTCAGTTAGTGCGTAATCAGGCTTGTAGGTACTCTTCCCATATGAAGCATATTGAATAATAGTCCTCTGTGCGTTTTGTATGAGTGTAGTGGAATTTTTCTAAATGGAGTGTGTGAGATACCAGGTTGCTCCAAACAGAGACATTTGGGAGTTCTGTTTTCTTCCAATTTAAGGGAATTAGTCTCTTGGCAGTGTTGATCATGATTGTTAGTAGTGTGGATCTTAGATTGCATTTAATTTTTGGGAGAGAGTTAAAAAGGAAGGTCCATATTGTGAAGGGGAGAAGGACATCTAGAACACGTGTGATTTCAATGGTGATCAGTTTCCAGACATTTTCAACTATGGGGCAGGACCACCATATATGAGGGGGGGTACCTAAATCTGAACAGCCTCTCCAGTACTCAGCAGGTGTGCCAGGGAATAACTGGTGTAGGCGGTGTGGTGTGTAGTACCATCTGCTTAGAAGCTTCAGGTTCATCTCTAGCGTTGAGATAGAAAATGAGGACTTGCTCATGCTGGCAAAGATATGCAACCATTCTTTGTTGGTGCAGGAGTCACCTATTTCAATTCCCCACTTTTTAACGTAAGATGGTAAAGTAGAGGCGTAGGATGAAAGGATCTGTTGATGTATAAGCGATAGTATACCTTTATTGGGGGAAGTGTGTATACACATGTTTTCAAAGGCTGTCAAAGGGTGGGTTAGAGATTTCTTATGGGGATGCGTCTGCAGGTAATGCGTTAATTGCAAGTACGTAAACCAACTATTGAATCGGGGTCCGAGTAAGGTAACAATTTCATCGTGTGGTTTGGGTTTAGTATTGTGGTATAGTGTGTGTATCAGGACCATTTCTATCATGGTGGGATTGTCTGTTATATGTAAAAGGGAGTGGAGTGGGAACAGGGTATTTCCTACTAGTGTTGTTAACAGGGAAAATGTGCTAGAGAAGTGGGGAGATCTTTTGATGTGTTTATCCCACTGTTTGAATGTTTCCTTCACAGTTAATGGAGCATTGAGGAGCAGATGTCTGATATCGGCGGGAAGCCAGCAGTGGCCTTAGGGTTGCCACCTTGGCCATGTTTTCATGGACACTTTATGAGTCACACCTGCTGCAGGGTGTTCAGAGGGAAACCTGCATTGTGCTGCTGGACAGCAAAAAAATAGTGACCCTGGACAGCATTATTCATGTTCCTCCCTGCACACCCTGCAGCATGTGTAATTCTTAAGGGTCCAGGAAAACATGGCCGAGGTGGAAACCCTAAGTGGCCTCCCAGATGGGAGTCGTTAGAAAGAATGCGTTCAAACGCAACCCACTCTTTCGTGCTGCTGTTTCAAATTTACTTTGTTCTCTTGGTATTCTTAGTTGAAAGCTAAACCTAGGAGCTTCATATGCTAATTTCTAAGCCCTTGAAAGCCGCCTCTTCTCTTAGGGCATTTTGACAGTTTTTCACCACTAAAGGGTGTTAGTTCATGTGTGTCATATAGACATATAGATAACCCTGTGCTCACGCACGTGGAGTTTCATTGAGGCAGCTCTGATTGGCTAAAATGGATGTCTGTCAAAAGAACTGAAATAAGGGGGCAGTTTGCAGAGGCTTAGATACAAGGTAATCACAGAGGTAAAAAGTATATTAATATAACTGTGTTGGTTATGTAAAACTGGGGAATGGATAATAAAGGGATTATCTATCTTTTTAAACAATAAAAATTATAGTGTAGACTGTCCCTTTAATGTTTTTACCATATTTAATAGTGCTTTTTCAGATGAATGATGTGTTTTTAACTTGGTCTGTTTTCCAAGCTATAATCCCATTCTACTTGCCCTGTTCCCTCTGTATCTGCTGTATGGTAAATCTGTAATATACATTTTTTGCTTCACATTTTAAATAGGGAGATCAACATCAATGCTGTAACTGCCCACTAGAGGGCACACTTGTTTTATCATCTAGCTGTATGAAAATCAATGAGTGACCTTTCCCAGGGCCTAGGGGTCTATTTTAATGTCATTTAGTTTACAATAATGACACATTATGAATATGTGAGGAAATATATTTGTTTGTAAATGTTTTGTAAGATTTAATAACAGATTAGTGATACTTGCAGTACATAGATTTTGTGGTCAGAGATGCTCATCATCTGCATATTTTCATGTAATGTATAGGGCAAACCTCACAACATCTATTTCTAGGTATTAGGGACTCAGGAGGTTGAGGGGAGCTGTTGCTGTTTTGTGGGGGGGGGGGGCCTGTTGGGAGAGTGTGGGGTCACAAGTGGATAGTGGTTGAGATTATGGGGCCAAGTTATCAAGGGCCAAATGTCCCCTAAAGTCCCTGTTTCCGCACGAGCCTTCAGGCTAGCTGGAAACAGCAGTTATGAAGCAGTGGTCTTAAGACCGCTGATCCTTAAATGGTCCCCCGCCTCTGAGGCTGCCGACATCAATCCACCCGATTGTGTAAGATCAAGTTTATTGACACCCCCTGCTAGTGGCCGATTGGCCGTGAATCTGCAGGGGGCGGCATTGCAAAAGTAGTTCACCAGAACTGCTTGTGCATTGTTAAATGCCGACAGCGTATGCTGTCGGAATTCAGCGATGTCTGGCGGACATGATCAGGCATAGGCAAGGTGTCCATACACGGGCACTGGTGTTTGTGACTAGCCTTTGCAGTGTCCGCCACAACCTTAGTATATCTTTTCTTTCTGAATAAAGAATAGGAATTAAAAAAAATATGTAGTGTGAATAAAGTTAGTGGCTTGTCAAGAGACTGCTAGCGATATTGGGTGATAAGTTCTGGAATAAATAAAGCCTGAGTGAAATACTGGATATGTATCTGCATCTGTACAATAACACCCAGTACTATATAATGACACAGTAGTGACACTGGCTCATGGGTATAGCCAGAGGAGGGCTGGTTATATGGTCAGTGGTATTTGCATCAGTATAATAACACCCAGCACTATATAATGACACAGTAGTGACACTGGCTCATGGCTATAGCCAGAGGAGGGCTGGTAATAGAATCAGTGGTATCTGCATCAGTATAATAACACCAGGCACTATATAATGACACAGTAGTGACACTGGCTCATGGCTATAGCCAGAGGAGGGCTGGTTATATGGTCAGTGGTATCTGCATCAGTATAATAACACCCAGCACTATATAATTACACAGTAGTGACACTGGCACATGGGTATAGCCAGAGGAGGGCTGGTTATAGAATCAGTGGTATCTGCATCAGTATAATAACATTCAGCACTATATAATGACACAGTAGTGATACTGGCACATGGGTATAGCCAGAGGAGGGCTGGTTATAGGATCAGTGGTATCTGCATCAGTATAATAACACCCAGCGCTATATAATGACACAGTAGTGACACTGGCACATGGGTATAGCCAGAGGAGGGCTGGTTATATGGTCAGTGGTATTTGCATCAGTATAATACCACCCAGCACTATATAATGACACAGTAGTGACACTGGCTCATGGCTATAGCCAGAGGAGGGCTGGTTATAGAATCAGTGGTATCTGCATCAGTATAATAACACCAGGCACTATATAATGACACAGTAGTGACACTGGCTCATGGCTATAGCCAGAGGAGGGCTGGTTATATGGTCAGTGGTATCTGCATCAGTATAATAACACCCAGCACTATATAATTACACAGTAGTGACACTGGCACATGGGTATAGCCAGAGGAGGGCTGGTTATAGGATCAGTGGTATCTGCATCAGTATAATAACACCCAGCGCTATATAATGACACAGTAGTGACACTGGCACATGGGTATAGCCAGAGGAGGGCTGGTTATAGGATCAGTGGTATCTGCATCAGTATAATAACACCCAGCGCTATATAATGACACAGTAGTGACACTGGCACATGGGTATAGCCAGAGGAGGGCGGGTTATATGGTCAGTGGTATCTGCATCAGTATAATAACACCAAGCACTATATAATGACACAGTAGTGACACTGGCACATGGGTATAGCCAGAGGAGGGCTGGTTATAGGATCAGTGGTATCTGCATCAGTATAATAACACCAAGCACTATATAATGACACAGTAGTGACACTGGCACATGGGTATAGCCAGAGGAGGGCTGGTTATATGGTCAGTGGTATCTGCATCAGTATAATAACACCAAGCGCTATAAAATAATGTTTTTAATTTCAAATGTACCTTGGTGTCCTTCACTTGGTGTCTGTACTTTGGAAAATGTCCGCCACAGCCTTTGTCTGTGCCTATTTTTGGACATGATATAAGCATGTCTGGTCAACCGATGGATGCGTCTGGAAGGTTTGTGGGGAAGTCTGGTTGGTATGTGGGCGTGGCTAATGGAAATTATGCAAATCAGGGTCTCAGAGGGGCGGAGTTTAGAATTAGGGACTGTCCCATTTAAATAGGGACAGTTGGGATTTCTGCATAAGTCATCATGTTATGATGGTTTCTGTAAAAGTTTGTAGTTGTAGATTATTCACATATGTTTTGTTATGAACAAGTTGTCTCAGAGATCTTGTAGATAAAAACAAGGGCCTGGTCGCAAAACCTGCAGAATTCTTGAATGTTATATTATCCTTGTATTGTGTCTCTTCTTATTGTCTTGTCTCATTATTGCAAAGCTGACAATGCTGCCTACATTTTTTTTTATATCTCGTTTTTTTTATTTTGGTGTTTGCTTCTTTTTTGTTTGTAACGTTTTGACTGCCGTATCTTTCACAATGACACCTGTTCTATGCACTAATATTACAATGTTAAACTGGGGCTCCTAAAGCTTCTTGCTGCTTTTAAAATTTCCATGTTGCAGTGATGCAGAATAACTTTATACTGGTAATGAAAATGCAGAACTATATGATGAGCCACTTAAAGGGATTCTAAATCCAAATATTTTCTTTCGTGATTCAGATAGAGCATGCAATTTTAAGTAACTTTCTAATTTAAATGAAATACAACTAAAGAAGGAAGGATTGAACATTTGTCAGAGTCAATCAAAGCGGGACACAGGCTGCACAAAGTTAATCAAAAGCTTTTATTACCATAAAGCTCAAACAGTTTAAACAGGCCGTCTACCCTCCACCCTATTCCTAAATGTGTGCAACTAAAACCTAGTGAATTACATAAATGTTAGAACAGGCCGGCCGGCTTGCAAGTCAAATTGCAACAATTACAATATTTATCAGCTATGATGTTTGAGACCGTAAAAATATGAACATTTTCTCATTTGTTAACTTCCATATAGTCCATATTATTTTTCACGGGGCCCCAAAATTGCAGTTGTACTAATTATTAAGGAAAGTTCAAAAGTCCAGGCACATTAGTGTCAAAAACACGCTCTGGTCTGTATGATTCCTTCAGATATCTGTACAATGTGGCAACATCATTACTGCTGTATTATATCATTCCGTGCATATGACTGGCTCCATAATCAACTCAAATCTCTTAGATAGACAACGCACAATGTACCATGGCAGGACAGACCAGGCTGTCAACCGCAAGACTTTCAAGCCTTATCAAGAAATAATTCCAGCTGTACCTGCTTCCCAGTCGGATCAATCTGAAAAGTTCTTTGTTTGTTTCTGGCCTCTTCACTTGCTTACCGCCATGTATGCTTCAGCGTTGCTATTCGGATTCAAATTTCGCTGCCTAGTTCTCAGCTGTTCACCTCCTGTGCATGCTCAATCATTCATGACGCGTTTCTCCCCTCCCACATAGGGCTGAGTGTCAGGGCCTCATCAGATGTTTTGGTTGAGGGGTGTGTATCAGACTTTATACTACCATTGGCTCAAAAGTCCACCCCTTAAACAGCATTCGCTTGCATAACAGCTGATTTTTAAACAAATGTTTTTCAACACGGTATCAAGTTGCACAATATAGGAACTGATCATTACTATATACACTATTTACAATTACCACATCATAGCTTTTGTAATGTACCGAATTATCTTGCAGCTTCACATTAGAAAATTGGATTTGTCAACATTTTATGTTGTTTAAACCTAACCCATTTGTGATTACAATCATGTACAATGGGCTATAAATTGCTAAAACTGCATTTTTTTTGCAAATCAGAACACAATTCATTTAGAACTTTCTCCAAGAAACAAACATCTTTGCACCTATAATAATAACAATAGTTGGCGTGTAGCACGTCTTGTATCAGCATAAATGTTAACGTATCTTATCCTTGTGTCAGCATGACTATTTACATATCTTATCGATATACACTTAAAGGGGTTTTGTGCATCAAGAGACATTTTACTCTACAGGAAACATGCATACTCTATTTTTTCATTTAAGCCTATTGGGCTTAATGTATTTAATCTAAAGATCCACCTTGATTCATGCTGCAAAATTATTCTATCGAGATGACCCCCTCGCCTATTCTGTTTTAAATACTCAATGCCCATAATTTGCAGCCTGGTGTGATCTGAGTTATGAAAAAACTTAAAATGTCTTGCAACTGGGCTGTCCATGTCTCCATTTTTAATATCGTCTCTATGTTCACGAATTCTACTTTTCAGCTCTCTGGTGGTCTTACCTACATAGAACTTGGGACATGGACAGTTCAGTAGATATATGACATTTTTGGAAGTACATGTAATTCTTTCCCTTACGTAGTATACCTTGCTTCCTGTTGGGGTACTAAAAGTGTTTGATCTCTTCATATATGTGCAATAGACACAATGTCCACATGGTGCGCTACCTCCTCTATGTTGTTTAACTGTTAACCAGTTTTTCGTCTCCTCCCTTTTGAACTCACTGTGAACCAACATGTCTTTGATACTGGGAGCTCTCCTGGCTGTCAGTAACGGGTACTCCGATATGCACCCCTGGAGTGACGTGTCATCAGATAATATATGCCTATGGCTATTGAGAATGTGCTTCAGCTTGTTCCAGTGTGAGTTATACTTCGTAATTAATCTCACCTGTGTGTCACTGTTGTCTTTCTTTTTTGAGTATAAAAGGTCACTTCTACATGTCTTCCTTGCTCTCACCCAAGCCTTTTTGACTATATTACGTGAATATCCTCTAGACAAAAATCTATCTGCCATTATTTGTGCAAAGCTGACAATGCTGCCTACATTTTTTTTATATCTCTCGTTTCTTTTATTTTGGTGTTTGCATCTTTTTGGTTTGTAACGTTTTGACTGCCGTATCTTTCACAATGACACCTGTTCTATGCACTAATATTACAATGTTAAACTGGGGCTCCTAAAGCTTCTTGCTGCTTTTAAAATTTGCATGTTGCAGTGATGCAGAATAACTTTATACTGGTAATGAAAATGCAGAACTATATGATGAGCCACTTAAAGGGATTCTAAATCCAAATATTTTCTTTCATGATTCAGATAGAGCATGCAATTTTAAGTAACTTTCTAATTTACTCCTATTATCAAATTTTCTTTGTTCTCTTGCTATCTTTATTTGAAAAGCAGGAATGAAAGCTTAGATGCCGGCCCATTTTTGGTGAACAACCTAGGTTGTTCTTGCTAATTGGTGGATAAATTCACCCATTAATAAACAAGTGCTGTCCAGGGTACTGAACCAAAAATTGGCTGGCTCCTTAGCTTAGATGCCTTCTTTTTCAAATAAAGATAGCAAGAGAATGAAGAAAAATTGATAATAGGAGTAAATTAAAAAGTTGCTTAAAATCGCATGCTCTATCTGAATCATGAAAGAAATTTTTTTTGGGTTCAGTGTCCCTTTAAGCTTCCATTCATTCTTTTTCAAATAAAGATACCAAATGAATGAAGAAAAATTGGCAGTTCTACAGTGGCACAACCCCCAGCCTTTCAAGTTGCAGCCCCATTGTGCTAAGGACAAGTGACACAATAGCTTCTCTCTACCACTGTTTCCTCCCCCCTTAGCCACACAATCTTCACGTCTATTTCAATAATTTAAAGGGACAGTATACACCAATTTTCATATACCTGCATGTAACAGTGGAGGCTCCTCCATATGTGCACTGTCGCACGTGAACCCCCAGGGGGCAGAGGAGGGGGAAAAAAAATGAGCATTTAAAAAAAAAAATGAGAAAAAAAAAATTATGAAAAATTTTAATTTTATTTTTTATTTATATTATTTAATATTATATGTATTAAATAATGCTTTACTGGCACTGCTGCTTAGCTTATATACCCTGCTATTTAATCTATTATCATTCTCATCACTGACTCGCCACTGAGTGTTCATTAACAGACACTGTATATTTATTATCAGGCTCAGGCAGGAGGCAGGAGCTAGGACCGGGTGGACTACTCAGTGTGCTGACGTCCGTGACGTCACACCACACACCACCACGGCGCACTGCCTGCTGCTGCTGCCTGAGGCTGAGCTGAGAGAGGCTGATTGACAGTCCAGGGCAGGCTCCAGTCTCCACCCCCCCACTCGCACGTGCGGTAAGGAGCTCTATATGCCTGCACAGTGATCGCAATGTATTCACTGTGCAGGCGTAGAGCTCCTCCCCAGCCTCATGCCTATAGAGGCATAATCGCACAGGCTGAACTGTGCGGTCGTTCAGCCTGTGCTCTGTCTCCTCCCCCAGCCTCTTGATCCGGACTCCTCAGACTCTGTGATAGGCTCCATGGCTCACGTGATGGCCCCCACGAGGCTCCTCCCAGCTCAACGGCGCAAAAATCTTTGTGGAGATAGCCGTTGAGCTGAGAGGAGTGTTTTTGCATAGCTCTGTGCAAAAATTGTTTACAACAAAACTATATATTTTTTGCTGCCTGCTGGCAGCCATCAAGCATCAACAAGTTGATTGAACAGTGACAGACAGTCAATATTTGCTGCTGTGTGCTGACTCAGTGTCTGCTGAGCTGCAGTCAAGTAGTGTGCAAAGAAATAGCCAGGGCCCAGGAGCAGGCTAATAGACAGTTAGATAGTTAGCCAATAGCCATTATAATTATTATTAATTACATTAGGCTTAGCTTAGCAGCAAATTAGTTTAGAACTGTAGATTCACAGTCACTACTAGTAGTATTCAGATTTTCTAGTTATCTATATCTATATAGAACTTGAAGATACTTTAGTTAACTTAATTTATACTAGTAATATATTATCAGTTTAGTAACTTTGTGGGCAGATATTTTAATGATTTTTGCTGCAGGCCTGCAGTTTTTTATATAGAGTAACTGAGTGAGTTGAGTCTTGAACTAGTGTTAAAAAAAAACAAACCTTTTTTTTCTATTTGTAATTTAAACAACAGATACAGTCTGAGTCTGAGATTGCTTTTTAGATAGAGTGAGTTGAGTCTAAGTTGAACTTGAATTAGTGTTAAAAAAAAAACATTTTTATTTTTCTACTTGTAATTTAAACAACAGATACAGTCTGAGTCTGAGATTGCTTTTTATATAGAGTAACTTGAGTCTTGAACTTGAACTAGTGTTTAAAAAAAAACATTTTTATTTTTCTACTTGTAATTTAAACAACAGATACAGTCTGAGTCTGAGATTGCTTTTTATATAGAGTAACTTGAGTCTTGAACTTGAACTAGTGTTTAAAAAAAAAAACATTTTTATTTTTCTACTTGTAATTTAAACAACAGATACAGTCTGAGTCTGAGATTTCTTTTTATATAGAGTAACTTGAGTTGAGTCTTGAACTTGAACTAGTGTTTAAAAAAAAAAAAACATTTTTATTTTTCTACTTGTAATTTAAACAACAGATACAGTCTGAGTCTGAGATTGCTTTTTATATAGAGTAACTTGAGTTGAGTCTTGAACTTGAACTAGTGTTTAAAAAAAAAAACATTTTTATTTTTCTACTTGTAATTTAAACAACAGACACAGTCTGAGATTAGCAAGTTTAGGAGTATACTGGATTTTTAGGGAGTTCTTTAACAATTTAGTTCAACTTCTAGTTGATATTTTCTAATAGCTGCAGAGCAGCAAAGCTACCTACCTACAAGTTATATATTACATAACAACCGCCAAACTATTAAACTATTACTTCAAGTTGAGTTGTATATTTTCTAACAGCTGCAGAGCAGCAGAGCTACCTACCTACAAGTTATATATTACATAACAACCGCCAAACTATTAAACTATTACTTCAAGTTGAGTTGTATATTTTCTAACAGCTGCAGAGCAGCAGAGCTACCTACCTACAAGTTATATATTACATAATAACCGCCAAACTATTAAACTATTAAGTTGTATATTTTCTAACAGCTGCAGAGCTACCTACCTACAAGTTATATATTACATAACAACCGCCAAACTATTAAACTATTACTTCAAGTTGAGTTGTATATTTTCTAACAGCTGCAGAGCAGCAGAGCTACCTACCTACAAGTTATATATTACATAACAACCGCCAAACTATTAAACTATTACTTCAAGTTGAGTTGTATATTTTCTAACAGCTGCAGAGCAGCAGAGCTACCTACCTACAAGTTATATATTACATAACAACCGCCAAACTATTAAACTATTACTTCAAGTTGAGTTGTATATTTTCTAACAGCTGCAGAGCAGCAGAGCTACCTACCTACAAGTTATATATTACATAACCACCGCCAAACTATTAAACTATTAAGTTGTATATTTTCTAACAGCTGCAGAGCTACCTACCTACAAGTTATATATTAGATAAGAGCAAAGGACTGTTCTTTGTGTGTAAACTAACAGTTAAGATGGCACTTAGTAAAATTAGTGTGTCTGAGCTAAAGCAATTACATTTTTCAACGTTGCCCATTGAAAGAAAAATGGAAATTAAAATGCTCAGGCCAACACCTATGCTTAACCTTACCCAGATGACAAAATGTAAAACTAGAGATTACAAAAGAGAATTCAAACCCGAGGTATATGATAAATATCCATGGATTTGTGGTTGTGAATTATCTAACAGGCTCTTTTGTTTTTATTGTCTCCTGTTTGCAAAACAAAGTGGGGATTCAAGCTGGGTGAGTTATGGTGTCGCCGATTTATCACATTTAAGTCAAAAAACCAATAAACATAATTGCTCCCAATCACATTTAAACTCCACATTAGAGTTTAATTTGCTAGGAAGGGTTGATATTCGGCAACAACTTGACAGTGCATATCGTTTGAATATTAAAAAACATAATGAGCAAGTAACGAAAAATCGCTATGTTCTTTCCAAAATAATTAATTGTATTTTATTTTGCGGCGCATTTGAGCTTGCACTTCGAGGACATGACGAACGCGATGATTCATTAAATCCAGGCATTTTCAGAGGTCTTATAAACTTCTCAGCAGAGCTTGATGCATCTCTAAAAGAACATCTCGCTAGTGCCACTGTTTTTAAAGGAACGTCAAAAGAAATTCAAAACGATTTATTAGACTGTATGCTTACTGTTTGCCAGAACCAAATAAAGAAGGAAATCTCAAATGCAAGTTTTGTAGCAGTGATAGCAGATGAAACTACTGATGTTTCATCTGCCTTCCAATTGGTTGTTGTTTTTAGATACATTATAGGTAACGGACAACCGGTTGAGAGATTCTGGGAATTCACTAATCCAGCTGGACATGATGCCGAATCTTTAGCTACGTGTATTCAAGCTACTTTGGAAAAAGTTATAGACAACCCAGAGAAACTGATATCGCAGAGTTACGACGGTGCAAGCGTGATGAGCATGCAGGTGTTCAGGCTATAATTAAACGTACCTACAAGAATGCACATTTTGTGCATTGCTACGCACATCAGCTCAATTTAATTGTCAGCCAAGCAAGCAGTCAAAATCAACAAGTTCGAGTATTTTTTTCAAATCTAAGTGACATTACTAACTTTTTTAGTAACTCGCCACAAAGGATAGCTATTCTAGATGAAACTGTTAGAAGAAGGATACCTCATGGTTCAGCCACCAGGTGGAATTTCAAGAGTCGAACCGTCAATACAGTTTTTGAAAACAGGGAACAGTTAATTGAATGCATGGAAAAAATAGAGTCAACATCGAAAAAAGAAATAGCTATAAATCAAGCAGGGGCTATTCGGCGTATGTTACAAGACTCGGTATTTGTGTTTTGGCTTACAGTTTTTCACAATATTATGCCACATGTAGATGTGTTATACAACCAACTTCAGAAAACACAAACAGATGCGGCACTTATTAGAAAACATATTAACACTTTCCAGCAGACAATGGAAAACGAAAGGAATAGAATGGACACAGTGACCATGACGATATCAGAAACAGAGGAAACATCTAGGAAAAGGAAGAGAGAAAATATTCACATTGCTCAGACTGTGGCAGCTAAAGAGATATGCGATGTTATCACAAATCAAGTAAAAGATAGATTTTCTTTTATAACTCACTACTCGGCTGTTTCTCTCCTCCAAGCGGAAAAATTTGCGGATTACGAGAAAATTTTTCCAAATCAGCTTCTTGAACAAACATCAGCGGTTTATCACACATTACAGAAAGATCGCCTGAAAACTGAACTAGGAGTAATTTACAGAAGACCAGATTTCCGAAATATGAATGGTGCCATCAGTCTTCTACAGTTTGTAATAGAAAATAACTTGGACAGTACTTTCTCTGAGACCTACAAACTGTTGCAAATTATTTCGACTATTCCCGTGACAACTGCTGAGGCTGAGAGATGTTTCTCAACTTTAAAACGAGTTAAGACATTTCTAAGGAGCACCATGACTGAGGAAAGACTGACTGCTCTAGCCATGCTCACAATTGAAAAACAATTGATCAATGACATGCCTACATTCACCGAAAATGTTATTGATTTATTTGCCTCAAAAAAAGACAGGCGGATTGACTTAATTTACAAAAATTGTACTTGAGTTAACAACATTCTGTTTTAATCTTTACTGTTGAAGTTAATTATTAAGCACTAGTGTAATAGAAATAATCTTCTTTTGTAGAAAGTAAAATGTGGGTGTATTTATCTTCATGTTGCCAAGGCCTTTGGCTGCATTGCCTTATATCGAACACTGGGGGCTGGGGCAACAGTAATTGAAATGTGGTTGTATTTCTCTATAAAGTGGAAGGTTCTTTAAATCCAGGAATATATATGTTTTCATGAATGTACATTCAACATTCTTATTATTTTGCAGCTTTAATTAATCATTTGGTTAATATATATATGTTATTATATAATTTAACTGAGCACCATCATGTATATTTTAAGACTAGACATGGGCAGGTAGTGTAGGCTCCTCCATTTGTGCACTGTCGCACGTGAACATGGCTGTACTGAAGAGTATGCATTCATAGATTTAAGATGTCTGTGTCCACTATGAGGAACACAGTGAGCAATGCATGGTGAGGATATGGAAGACCACAGGCACAGTTCTTGTTAAGGCCAGAAGTGGCAGGGCAAGTAAAATATCAGAGAGGGCCAGAGGCAAAGGCAAAGGATGGTGAGAACGGTCAAAAACAGCCCACAGACCACCTCCAAAGACCTGTACTACTGGGAATATTGTTGAGGGTCTCATGGATTCCACTCAATATCAGCAGATACTTGAGAATAATGTTGAGGAATCAGTCACAAACTTCAGTTGAAGTTACCCCCAGGCCGGGGCTGGATATTTCAAGAAGACGATGACCAAAAACACTGCTGGTTCAAATGGGTGGGGCCATTTGAGGGGCGTGACTTTCACAAAGGGGTGTGGCTTTTAAAATGGGCGTGGCTTATTAAAGGGACGTGTTTTTCAAAAGGGGCGTGGTTTTTCAAAGGGGCGTGGCTTTCTAATAGGGGGAGGGTCTTGTGCACCCCCATCCTAAAAATTCACCAGCCGCCACTGGCATGTAATAGACCCTAATATAAAGAATTAGATGCACAGATACTGATATAAAAATCCAGTATAAAACCGTTTAGAAACGTACTTAAAAGTTTCCAGTTTAGCACTGTTTAAAAGGTTACTGCAAGTGGGAAATAGCAGACACCCCCCCCCCTTCCTTTGCATATGAAAAGACCCTTTACACAAACAGAAGCAAGCTGGAATAGGTATACGTCGGTATTCTCCTAAAAATTTGGGGCTTAGTTAGGCATCTAAAAATCATAGCAAAGTTATTTAAAAATAAACAAAACTATCCATTTAAAAAAACAACAACTGTATGGGCTATACACTGTGTGCAGAATTATTAGGCAAATGAGTATTTTGACCACATCATCCTCTTTATGCGTGTTGTCTTACTCCAAGCTGTATAGGCTCGAAAGCCTACTACCAATTAAGCATATTAGGTGATGTGCATCTCTGTAATGAGAAGGGGTGTGGTCTAATGACATCAACACCCTATATCAGGTGTGCATAATTATTAGGCAACTTCCTTTCCTTTGGCAAAATGGGTCAAAAGAAGGACTTGACAGGCTCAGAAAAGTCAAAAATAGTGAGATATCTTGCAGAGGGATGCAGCACTCTTAAAATTGCAAAGCTTCTGAAGCGTGATCATCGAACAATCAAGCAATTCATTCAAAATAGTCAACAGGGTCGCAAGAAGCGTGTGGAAAAACCAAGGCGCAAAATAACTGCCCATGAACTGAGAAAAGTCAAGCGTGCAGCTGCCAAGATGCCACTTGCCACCAGTTTGGCCATATTTCAGAACTGCAACATCACTGGAGTGCCCAAAAGCACAAGGTGTGCAATACTCAGAGACATGGCCAAGGTAAGAAAGGCTGAAAGACGACCACCACTGAACAAGACACACAAGCTGAAACGTCAAGACTGGGCCAAGAAATATCTCAAGACTGATTTTTCTAAGGTTTTATGGACTGATGAAATGAGAGTGAGTCTTGATGGGCCAGATGGATGGGCCCGTGGCTGGATTGGTAAAGGGCAGAGAGCTCCAGTCCGACTCAGACGCCAGCAAGGTGGAGGTGGAGTACTGGTTTGGGCTGGTATCATCAAAGATGAGCTTGTGGGGCCTTTTCGGGTTGAGGATGGAGTCAAGCTCAACTGCCAGTCCTACTGCCAGTTTCTGGAAGACACCTTCTTCAAGCAGTGGTGCAGGAAGAAGTCTGCATCCTTCAAGAAAAACATGATTTTCATGCAGGACAATGCTCCATCACACTCGTCCAAGTACTCCACACCGTGGCTGGCAAGAAAGGGTATAAAAGAAGATAATCTAATGACATGGCCTCCTTGTTCACCTGATCTGAACCCCATTGAGAACCTGTGGTCCATCATCAAATGTGAGATTTACAAGGAGGGAAAACAGTACACCTCTCTGAACAGTGTCTGGGAGGCTGTGGTTGCTGCTGCACGCAATGTTGATGGTGAACAGATCAAAACACTGACAGAATCCATGGATGGCAGGCTTTTGAGTGTCCTTGCAAAGAAAGGTGGCTATATTGGTCACTGATTTGTTTTTGTTTTGTTTTTGAATGTCAGAAATGTATATTTGTGAATGTTGAGATGTTATATTGGTTTCACTGGTAAAAATAAATAATTGAAATGGGTATATATTTGTTTTTTGTTAAGTTGCCTAATAATTATGCACAGTAATAGTCACCTGCACACACAGATATCCCCCTAAAATAGCTATAACTAAAAACAAACTAAAAACTACTTCCAAAACTATTCAGCTTTGATATTAATGAGTTTTTGGGTTCATTGAGAACATGGTTGTTGTTCAATAATAAAATTAATCCTCAAAAATACAACTTGCCTAATAATTCTGCACTCCCTGTATAAATGGATCATCTACAAAACATTTATGCATAGAAAAATCTAGTGTATCATGTCCCTTTAAGCTTACACAGCTTTAATTTAAAGGGCCATTATACACTCATTTTTTCTTTGCATAAATGTTTTGTAGATGATCTATTTATAAAGCCCATAAAGGTTTTTTTTTTAAAAAATGTATAGTTTTGCTTATTTTTAAAGAACATTGCTCTGATTTTCAGACTCCTAACCAAGCCCCAAAGTTTTACTTGAATACCGTCAGCTACCTTCTCCAGCTTGCTCCTGTTTGTGTAAAGGGTCTTTTCATATGCAAAAGAAGGGGGAGGGGGGAGGGTCTTATTTCCCACTTGCAGTGGGCTTTCCAGCTACCTTTTCAACAGAGCTAAACTGAAAGCTTCTAAGTAAGTTTTTAAACAGTTTTATACTGGATTTTTATATCCGTATCTGTGCATCTTATTCTTTATAGTAGTGTCTATTACATGCAGTTATATGAAAATGAGTGTATACTGTCCCTTTAACCATATCCCTTTAATAGTTAAGTGGATACAAATTGAACACATTACCCAATTATCAGTTTTCAATGATTTAGCTGTCATGTTTTTTTTTTTTGGTTTTAAATGTTTTTATTGAGAGCTTCATACGTCATAACAACAGAGATCATCATATTCACGAAGAACACAGAAGTACAAAGCAAATATTTCCAAATATTACTAACAGACACAGCTTTCTATCCAAATATCCAATCCGGAAATTACAACTCCTATTCAATGAATATCCATTGCCTACTCGGCAATAAAGAAAAAGGAGAAAAGAAAAAAAAGGGAAAAGAAGAGAGAAAAGGGGAAAAAAAAAAAAGTGGGGGGGGAAACTCGCCATAAACACTATCTGTTACCACAGTTTATAAACGTGATTTAGCTGTCATGTTTTACTTTCACTTTGCTTTGTATCTTTTGCGTCCACGAGGCTCAGCAAAACGTTTGTGAAAAATCCCTTGAAAAGCCAGTGAAATAAATGTTTGATACAGCAGATTTTCCTGTTACACCGTATTATTGTATATTTTGTCTCTTCTAATGTAGTGGATGGCTCAGACATGCAATCAGTTCGTCATCTGAGCTTGCATGGAATGTTTCTTCATGGCACATCTGATTGGTTGGAACTTGAACCTATGACACAAAAATAAATAGAGATATTAGTCTTCATAAAACACCATTATGTCATTGGCACAGTGGCACCTCATTGGTGAAGTCAGCCATGATGGGAGGGGTGCTGAAACACTGGTTTTATAATATATATTGGTGTTTTGTTACTAACTTAGATACCACCATTTCTAGGATCTAATCCAAAACATGATAAACAGTTTTACAATTCACTTCTGTTATAATTTTTGCTTCATTCTCTTGGTATCCTTCATCAAAGGAGTGTCAATGCATCACTGGGATCTAGCTGAAAGCAATAATAAGCCAATGACAAGAGGCATATAGGTGCAGGAACCACTCAGCAGCTAGCTCCCAGCTCCTGAGCCTACTTAGGTATGCTTTTAAACAAAGGATACCAAGAGAAGGAAGCAAATTAGATAATAGAAGTAAATTGGTAAATTGTTTAAAATTGTATGTTCTATCTGAATCATGAAGAAATAGTTTGGGTTTTATGTCCCTTTAAGAGAGACCCGTGTGGGCTGAATCCTAATGGACGATAGATGTGGCTGAGTATGTCAAGGATGTGTCAGCCATGATTAGGGTGTCTCTGGTTTCACTTAAAGGGATACTTAACCCAATTTTTTATTTAATGATTCGTATAGAGCATGCAATTTGAAGCAACTTTCTAATTTAGTCCTATTATCAATTTTTATTTGTTCTCTTGCTTTCTTTATTTGAAAAAGCAGGAATTTAAGATTAGGAGCCTGCCCATTTTTGGTTCAGAACTCTGGGTAGCACTTGCTGATTGGTGGCTACCCCTTAGGGGCATATTTAACAATGTGCGAGCGGACATGACACGAAGTAGAGTATCATGTCCGCTGCCCATCAATAAATGCCAACAGCATACACTGTCGGCATTTATCATTGCACCCCTGCAGATTTGCGGCCAATTGGCCACTAGCAGGGGGTGTCAATCAACCCGATCAAATTCGATTGGGTCGATTTCTGCCAGTGGCCTCGGAGCAGCAGTCTTTAGACCGCTGCTTAATAATTTCTCAATAACTTCTGTTTCCGGCGAGTATGAATGATTCTTGGAAACAAGGGACCTCAAGCTCCGTACGGAACTTGATAAATATGCCCCATTGTCTTTAATAGAGCCGAAAAACACCCACAAGTTGCACAAACACGATAACAGTTATTTAAAATCGCAACATAAGAAGATAATATTGCGTATTTCATAATCCAATGTTCTGCACATAGCATTATTTATTCCTAAAGATATATATTTAATCTGATAGATTTTTGCACAAATATATATCTATACCTATATATACATATGATTATACCTATATATACACATGATTATACCTATATATATATACACATGATTATACCTATATATACACATGATTATACCTATATATATATACACATGATTATACCTATATATACACATGATTATACCTATATATATATACACATGATTATACCTATATATATATACACATGATTATACCTATATATACACATGATTATACCTATTTATATATACACATGATTATACCTATATATACACATGATTATACCTATATATATATACACATGATTATACCTATATATACACATGATTATACCTATATATATATATACACATGATTATACCTATATATATATATATATATATATATATATACACATGATTATATATATATATATTTTTTTTAAAGGCATATTTACATATGCTGTTGTGTACGATCCCCCCTTAGCCCCCAACCTCACGGATCCCCCCCCAAACAGCTCTATAACCCTCCCACTCTAACTTAATGGGCGTCATCTTGGGTACTGGCAGCTGTCTGCCAGTACCCAGTTTAGAAGAAAAAATGTTTTTTTTATTATTTTTTTTTAACTTTTCTGTAGTGTAGCTTCCCCCCACACAAAACCAACCCCCCACCCCTCCACAATCTCTTTTTGTGCTTTTGCACAAACAAGATTAGGCCATTTTTTATTAAAACATTTTCTGCAGTGTAGCGGTTCCCACCCGCTCCCGCCCCGTGCACGTGCCCGTCCGCCACCCTCCGTGCACATGCGCGCGCCCCCGTGCTCGCCCCCCGACGGTCCCACCCCCGATCCCGCCCCCCTTGACGTCACACGGCACACCGATGGCCGCCCACCCGCCTCCCAAGTCGGCTCCCACCCACCAACGATACCGGCCATCGATGTCCGGTGCAGAGAGGGCCACAGAGTGGCTCTCTCTGCATCGGATGGCCATGTAAGGTTATTGCAGGATGCCTCCATATCGAGGCATCACTGCAATAACCGGAAAGCAGCTGGAAGCGAGCAGGATCCGTTCCAGCTGCTTTCCACACCGAGGACGTGCAGGGCACATCCTCAGGCGTTAACTGCCTTTTTTTTTGAGGTCATTAAGGGGTTAAAGGGACATTAAACCCCAAAAATGTATTTCAAGATTCAGATAGAGCATGTTATTTTAAACAACTTTCCAATTTACTTCTTTTATCAAATTTGCTTTGCTGTACTGTAATATGATGTAGAGCCATTACGTTAACATAAAAATTGAACTAACTTGGGAAATATTTGCAGCTGCTGCATATTCCTGGTAATTGTTCCCTCCCACAAACCTTGGAGAGTATCTGATATTCATTCAATGACTGGAATTGATATGATCTGCTTAACCCTGCACTATGTGAGTCAGTTTTGGATTTTCCCTGATCTATAATATAGTAGATGTGTCGCAATAACAGTAACAATAAAAAGCATGAAGCTGGGTTTCAGAGTGCCATGTGATTTCCCTTAATTACTCTTTAGAAATATATCACTGACTAATACATCTGCATATACACATGCATGCTCCTATACACAAACACACACACACACACACATATACAAACATACAAACACACATAAACACATACACTATACACGCACATATACACACACAAACACATTCACATACACACACGCATACACACACAAACACATTCACATACACACATATACACACATAAACACATTCACATACACACTTACACACACATAAACACATTCACATACACACACGCATACACACACAAACACATAAACACATATACACTTACACACACATAAACACATTCACATACACACTTACACACACATAAACACATTCACATACACACACGCATACACATTCACATACACACTTACACACACATAAACACATTCACATACACACATATACACACACACATATATACACACACATAAACACATTCACACACATATACACATACACACACATATATAAACATACAAACACACACAAACACATACACACACAACATAAACACATACACACACATAAACACATACACACATATATACACACATAAACACACATATACACAAACACACACAAACCCCAAACTCCCTACTATATATACACTACCACACACAACTTTTATACACACACACGCACGCAACCCTTCATACACACCCACACGAACATACACACACAAATTCACAAACACAACCCTTCATACACACACACACACACACAAACATTCACGCACACACACAAATTCACAAACACAACCCTTCATACACACACACAAACATACACACTCTCACACACACATACACACAAACATTCACACACACACACACACACACACACAAATTCACAAACACAACCCTTCATACACACACACACACACACAAACATTCACACACACAAATTCACAAACACAACCCTTCATACATACACACTCTCACACACACACACACACACACACAAACATTCACACACACACACACCAATTCACAAACACAAACCTTCATACACACACACAGAGACACATAAAATCTGGCTTGTGGGATAATTATTTATAATAGAATAAGGCTTCCTAGTTTTATATAATATTCCCAATGCACTCAGAGCACCTAACTGTAGGCTTTGTATTTAAACCCATGTAAGATAACCGGTCTATCTATATGTAATACAAATCCAAAGGCTTTGGTCAGCACACCATACAGATATGATTTAAATGCATACTCAGGAGCACTACTAATGGGACTATGTTACTTCTCACACATGTATACATTTTATAATGCTTGTTTACATAAAATCCCCAGTACTAGTTGATGTCCCCCACTTGTACTCCCTACATCCTTGATAGTTTACTTTGTGGTCAATGTTTTGCCCTCCCAAGGGTTTTAGCCATTGTCTGTTAATGGAAAGCAGATATATATATAGCATTATGGAGCATCACCATTATTAAGTGTAGGGATGGTGTGTATTGAGGTTTATCCTACACTTATTAAAAGGGACACTGAATCCAAATGTTTTCTTTTGTGATTCAGATAGAGCATGCAATTTTAAACAACCTTCTAATTTACTCCTATTACCAATTTTCCTTTGTTCTTTTGCTATCTTTATTTGAAAAAGAAGGCATCTAAGTTTTTTTTATTAGTTCAGACCTCTGCACAGCACTTTTTTATTGGTGGATGAATTTATCCACCAATCAGCAAGGACAACCCAGGTTGTTCACTAAAAATGGGCCAGCATCTAAACTTACATTGTTGCATTTCAATAGGATGAGAGCTAATGAAATTCTATTGGCTGATTTGAACAGCCAATAGAATTTCATTAGCTCTCATCCTATTGGCTGTTTTGAACAGCCAATAGGATTTCAGTAGCTCTCATCCTATTGGCTGATTTGAATTTCCAAAATCAAATTAGCCAATAGGAATGCAAGGGACGCCATCTTGAATTGCGTACCTTGCATTGAAGATTCAATGTACAGCGGCGACCATATGAAGAGGATGCTCCGTGCCGGTTGTCTTCAGGATGGACCCGCTCCGCGCTGCCGGGATGAAGATAGAAGATGCCGCCAGGATGAAGACTTCTCGCCACCTGGATGAGGACTTCGCTGCCTGGATAAAGATAGAAGAGGCCGCCTGGATGAAGACTTCTCGTCGCCTGGATGAGGACTTCGCCACCTGGATGAAGATCGTTCAAGCGGAACTTCAAAAACTGTAAGTAGATCTTCGGGGGGTTAGTCATAGGTTTTTTTAAGGTTTTTTTTGGGTGTTTTTTTTTTTTAGTTTAGGGTTTGGGCTTTTTGTAAAAGAGCTAAATGCCCTTTTCAGGGCAAATCAAAATAGCTAAATGCCCTTTTAAGGGCAATGCCCATACAAATGCCCTTTTCAGGGCAATGGGTAGATTAGTTTTTTTAGATAGTTTTTTTATTTTGTGGGTTTGAGGGGGTGTGTTTGTATTTTTTTTTCAGGTAAAAGAGCTATTTAACTTAGGGCAATGCCCTACAAAAGGCCCTAAGGGCTATTGGTAGTTTATTCTAGATTAGGTTGTTTTTATTGGGGTGTTTTTTTTTTTTTTTTTTAAATGGGTATTTGAATAGGAATAATTTTTATTATTTTTGATAATTTGTTTTTTTTGTGTAATGTATTTTTTTTGTTTTGGGGTGGGTTTTTATTTTTAGATTAGGGCTTTGGTGTTTCATAAAAGAGCTAAATGCCCTTTTAAGGGCAATGCCCATACAAATGCCCTTTTCAGGGCAATGGGTAGAGTAGGTTTTACTTTATTTTTATTTTGTGGGTTTGGGGGGTGGGGGTTTGTATACTGTTAGGGGGTGTTTGTTTTGTTTTGTAGCAAAAGAGCTGTTAACTTTAGGGCAATGCCCTACAAAAGGCCCTTTTAAGGGCCCACAAAAGGCCATTTTAAGGGCCCACAAAAGGCCATTTTAAGGGCCCTTGGTAGTTTATTCTAGATTAGGTTTTTTTTATTTTTTAAGGGGTATTAGAATAGGAATCATTTTTATTGTTTTGTATAATTTCTTTTGTTATTTTTAAATGGTAGTTTTTTTTTATTTTTAGTAATTTTAGTGTTTGTTATTTTTTGCAATGGTAGTTTTTTTTATTTTTTGTAATGTTAGGTTTTAGTGTAAGGCAGGTTAGGTTTTATTTCACAGGTAAGTTTGTATTTATTTTAACTAGGTAGTTAGTAAATAGTTAATAACTATTTACTAACTACTCTACCTAGTTAAAATAAATACAAACTTACCTGTGAAATAAAAAGAAAACCTAAGCTAGCTACAATATAACTATTAGTTAGGTTTTATTTCACAGGTAAGTATTTAGTTTTAAATAGGAATTATTTAGTTAATAATTGTAAGTTTAATTTAGCTCTATTTTAATTATGTTAAAGTTAGGGGGTGTTAGGGTTAGGTTTAGGGGTATGGTTAGGGTTACGTTAGGGTTAGGTTTAGGGGTTAATATATCGTTTAATATAGGTTGTTATGATGTGGGGGTCTGGCGGTTTAGGGATTAATAGGTTTATTTAGTGGTAGTGATGTCGGAGTCCAGAGGTTTAGGGGTTAATAGCTTTATTTAGTTGTGGCAATGTCAGGGAGCGGTGGAATAGGGGTAATTAGATTTATTTTAGTGTGGGTGATGTTGGGGTGCAGGGGAATAGGGGTTAATAACTTTAGTATAGTGGCAGCAGATTAGGGGTTAATAGATTTTTTTAGGTGGCAGCGATATCGGGGGCGGAAGATTAGGGGTTAATAACATTATGTAGGTGGCAGCGATGTCGGTGGGGGCAGATTAGGGGTGTTTAGACTTGGGGTTTATGTTAGGGTGGTTAGGTTTAAACGTTATTTTTTCCCCCCATAGACATTAATGGGGTTGCATTATGGAGCTTTTCATTCCGCGATCGCAGTTTTAGGCTTTTTTCTAACACCTCCCCATTCATGTCTATGGGGAAAGCGTGCACAAGCACGTCAAAACAGCGATTGAATTGTGTGCGGTATGGAGCTCAACGCAGCCATATCGCACGCACAAGTCGACTGTTTGAAAACTTGTAATGGCTGCGCTATAGAGGGTTAAATATATAATTTCCCTATAGCGCACATAACTCGTAATCTAGGTGAAAGAGTTTTGTGGCTGAAATAAAAGGGATATGGTATATGACAAGGGGCGAGACTAGGAAGAGTTCAAAGGTATATGCGTGTATGTTTGTTTACATATGTGTGTATGTTTGTTTGTTTGTTTACATATGTATGTATGTGTGTATGTTTGTTTACATATGCGTGTATGTATTTACATATGTGTGTATGTTTGTTTACAGATTTGTATGTTTTTTAAATATGTTTGTATGTATGTGTGCATATATGTGTAAATCAATAAATTCCGAGTTTTTATGTTTTAACTTGCTCTCCGTTTGTTGCCTTTGATTGGTCTGTGGACTTGTCACTCCCACTGCCGAGTTTGGTGATTGGCTACTCCCGGAACAGCTCCCACTACCGACGCTGACTGTTAGGCGGCCGCCGATTGGCCCTGTGATCTTACGCCCAAGCACCGGAGTGATTGTCTGTCGGGCGACTGAAAGTCCCGTCCTGCACTGCTAGGCATTCTCATATGCCGCCGCTCTTGTGAGTACCCCTGTTCACGAGTTGCTTTATCGAGTGTGATTATATCTACTTGCACGATACTGTCCCATGAGGCGCCTCTCTCTCTCTCTTTGTTTATACAGGTTCCTACCTTAATGCATATTTCCTAAGAGTGCTGCCTGTCCCCCTGAGAGATTTTGGATTTCTTCACTTTCTGGATTGTTTGGAATTTTGCGCACCTCACTTAGAGACTATCATGCTCTATTTTTTATCTGCATATATGTGTGTATGTATGTTTACATATGTGTGTATGTTTGTTTACATATGTGTGTATGTTTGTTTACATATGTGTGTATGTATGTTTACATATGTGTGTATGTTTGTTTACATATGTGTGTATGTATGTTTACATATGTGTGTATGTATGTTTACATATGTGTGTATGTATGTTTACATATGTGTGTATGTTTGTTTACATATGTGTGTATGTTTGTTTACATATGTGTGTATGTTTGTTTACATATGTGTGTATGTTTGTTTACATATGTGTGTATGTTTGTTTACATATGTGTGTATGTTTGTTTACATATGTATATATGTGTGTATGTTTGTTTACATATGTGTGTATGTTTGTTTACATATGTATATATGTGTGTATGTTTGTTTACATATGTGTGTATGTATGTTTACATATGTGTGTATGTATGTTTACATATGTGTGTATGTATGTTTACATATGTGTGTATGTATGTTTACATATGTGTGTATGTTTGTTTACATATGTGTGTATGTTTGTTTACATATGTGTGTATGTTTGTTTACATATGTGTGTATGTTTGTTTACATATGTATATATGTGTGTATGTTTGTTTACATATGTGTGTATGTTTGTTTACATATGTGTGTATGTTTGTTTACATATGTATATATGTGTGTATGTTTGTTTACATATGTGTGTATGTTTGTTTACATATGTGTGTATGTTTGTTTACATATGTATATATGTGTGTATGTTTGTTTACATATGTATATATGTGTGTATGTTTGTTTACATATGTATATATGTGTGTATGTTTGTTTACATATGTATATATGTGTGTATGTTTGTTTACATATGTGTGTATGTTTGTTTACATATGTATATATGTGTGTATGTTTGTTTACATATGTGTGTATGTTTGTTTACATATGTGTGTATGTATGCATGGAGTGTTTATGCTTACATTTCATTGAAATAGCATAGCTAAATGAAGTACTCCACTACTTGAGCGGATTTCTTGCACTAAGTCTATTATGCGAGTGAATTAATGAGCCTCGTTACCTGACGTGCAGTTAGCTCACACTAGTCTAGCGTTCTTACAATAACAAATACATTTGGATTTATAATTTGAGCACAAAAATGCAAACGATATGGACTGCAACCAAATAATGTTAACACACCTCATCTCTTGCATTTTTGCGCTTCACTTATAATCTAGCCCTTTAAATATTATTTTATTTATTTATAAAATATTTTACCAGGAAGGATACATTGAGATTTCTCTCGTTTTCAAGTATGTCCTGGGAATGTATTGAATGTAAATTCCCTCTGCAATTCCATTAATATGCTAGATGTAAGTGCAGCTGAATAAAATAGCTACACAAACCTACCCAGGTTCCTCTTTATTCAACAAAAAAATGTTTGTTTTAGATTTTAAAGGTAAGCAAGTGCATGAATTTAATTTACAGTTATTTTCAGTCTGAAAAGATTTAACTTTAGATTTTCCTGTTTTCAATCTAAAAATGTTTGCTGCAATCTTCACATACCACTCTAAATTCAAGGCAAAGCCATAAAAGCCATGGAACTCAAAATAACCTTTACTTTACTTATCAGATTTCGCTTCTTGTCTGTTTCCATAGAAACCCTGCACTACATCTTCCAGTATGTTGCTGACGCCATAGAGCATGTAGGTAGCAAGCTGCAGAGCGGTAAACAATGAGGAGCTTTGTGGATGCTGGGAAGGTTATTAAGTGCACAGCTATTGATGTTGCTGGTAAAAGTAATACAAGGTGTTATGTCATTGCAGAGATAATTCGGTTATTCAGTTAAAGCCATTATTGAACCATCATTCAAGAGTTTTAGCCTTAAACACACCTTGGTGAAAACAAAAAAAGCAGGGTTTTAATGGAAGAGTTGATAATGGCTTCCTATTATATCGCACAAGATAAATAAAACGCCTTATATTAGTGTATGTATATTATTGTATTCCATTAAAAGTGTATTACTGAAAATATAATTAATGGGTTCCACAGAATAATGTATGAAATGTTTTAATTAATATAATTTAGAGAAGCGAGGGCCACATGCGATGATTCACATAGGACTAATAGTCGATAATGCACGTGTAGTGCCTTCTTTTTACTGTAATGAGTTGAGACATGATACCATGGACACGAGTAATTGGGATAAAACTTCTGAATAGAACAAAACGTGTCTCATGAGGTGTTTTAATGTGCTTGAGATATGGGGCCGATTCAAAACAATTTGCCGGGCTACACGTGATTTTCCAGTCCGACATTAGCAGGTGCAGAACTCACGGAATTCTATAAAACAAGGGGTTGTGCCTGCAAGCTCTCTCCCATAAAAAAATCTGTTGGTGAGGATTTTAAAATGTTTATAGTTTAATATAATTAAGTTTAATAAATCAAGCTGCAGCCTTTTTATCCCAAAAAGGGAACTGGAGGGGCGCGCTGGAAATGGATATGGATATGAGATGTGTGCAGTGTGAATTACCACGGTCCGTTTCTCATTGGAATCAAATCAATCTCCAGCTTGAGTCACATAATCAGTATACGGACAGTGATACAGAGGCCGCTTCACTTGTACCCGGTGTGTAGGGAAATCTAAACAGATGGCAAAAGAGAAGAAAGAGGGCGCCTCATAGTGTGGTATGTTCCCAATAAGGAGATATGGTGAAAAGTAGCAAGGCTTACCAGAGGGTGGTGCACCGTACTCTGACCGGTGCCAGCAGTGGTTAGTACTGTCATGGTATATGTGAGGTTAATAAATATATATATTTTAATCATATATCTCCAGATTAATAAATCTGTATTTTTGATCAGACATTTCACTGATCAGAAAAAGAAAAAATGATTCATTCCTCTCAGACAAACTGACTTCAATCATGTTCAGCTCTTCCCCCATTTAGTATGCAGACAGGATGTCTCCAAAGGCTTGAGCATAACCTTTGAAGCCCCCTCCTGCTGTGTAAAAGGCAGCATTTTGATACATAGAACAGGACACAGGCCCATATATATGGATTTCCTCCAAGAGAAATGCCGATCCGTCTGAAGAAATGTGAGAACTGCAAACATTTTTCAAGGGGAACTGATAATTAGCACAAATTTGTTTTGAATGACTCAGGCTATGTGGCTGATAATACCAGATGTGG
The DNA here is from genome assembly GCF_027579735.1 of Bombina bombina. Lineage (NCBI taxonomy): Eukaryota > Metazoa > Chordata > Amphibia > Anura > Bombinatoridae > Bombina > Bombina bombina. The sequence continues at coordinate 39,601,397 of NC_069508.1, read as the reverse complement.
TGATTAAAATAACACAGAGAAAACAAAGACAGATGCTGAGGTATGACTCTGGAAGTTCACGTAAGCAGACAGCAAATAAACATTTTTTTTTCTCTCTCTGTTTAAATACATGCCCCAGAATGTATTAAATATAGAAATTTGGGAAATTGTCTAATTCTATATTATTATTACATGGGTATTTGCTAAGCTTGGGAGGTAACTGTTTTAATCAGTCAAAAATGTGTAATAAATTCTGTTTTGTTTATATTTTTCAGACAGATAATCTCAAATCTACATAGAAGTGAATGTGCATGTATGTGTGTATATATATATATATATATATATGTGTGTATATATATATATGTGTATATATATTTATATGTTTTGAAAACATAAAAGATCTTACTTAGCCTCTGTGTGTTTAAAAACATGAATAGATGTTTATGGACCTGAAGAGAAGTGATTATTAACATTTATTTTCTTATTTCAGATCTACATAGACAGGATTCACTTGGAATACAGTACAATACTGAATTAAAAATAAGCTATTATTCACATATAAATGCCAGGATACCGATAAAATTGTAATGCATTTTAAGCTACTAATTAGCAGTATTAAATTGCCTTGATATAATAAAATGTTAATAATATAACATATTTGGTATCAGAATAATCAAAAAAAAAATAACCTAATATTAACCATCTGTAATTGGGGTTATATATGATTAATGCAGAGAGTGTAATCTGATTAAATAACCATTTTATAAAAAAAAAAAAAAAATTAACTTGCTTAAAAATGTCAGAAATGCTGTATTGTATTGCTATGTTGTACTGTATGCTGCCACCTGGTGTTATGTTGCGAGAACTACAGCCAGAAGGTTCTTTCTGGCTGTTAAAAATGAAATTTCCAAGGGCCAATCCGATTTAGACTTCCCAGATAACCAATGGGAAGGTCAGCTCCCGTAGTGCCACCCACATGATGTCATCAATGATTATATAATGGGAGTGTTGAATGCACAAGAGAGAGTTGTCTGTAACTTGTTGAAAATTAGTGATCTGATTTTGGCTGCGATATACCTGAAAAAAAAAAGTTCACTTCAGCAAGGAGCTTAAAACTTATCCTCGATTTGTGCAAAAACCTTCTTTCAAATGAGATGACCTAAAGACCGCTACGAATTGGTTCAAAATTGGTGAAGTATATTGTATTTTAAATTGGTAGTTATAAGCCTAGGTATTGTTCAAATCTGTGTCTGAATTGGCTAAGTAACTCATCTATACAAGTTCTGATATTGTCGGTTAATTTTGTATTAGGATAAATTGCAGTTAAATAGCAGAATATATATTTTATCCTATTGTTTTATAAACACTGTTTAGAATTGTATTGCTTGGATGTTAAAGGTTTTTAGTCCCATTGTGTTAAATAAATAAGGCTGAATTGTGAAGGTATATTGTTCTGGGTTTTGTAAGAAGAATAGCATATCTTAAGAGTTGGTTCTAACGCATATAAACTTTTATTTAGTTTCCTTTTATTGCAAATATAGTTCAATATGTTTATGGATATTAACTAAATAAAAGAATTCAGATATTTATATTAATTGTATGGTCTAGTAGGTGCATGGTTGATAAGGGTTTCTATTTCTTTGTATTGTGTTTATAACCCTGCCATAAACTTATATATATTATTTGGATAGCACTGCTAAGATTTTCATAAATATACTGACATAATAATTGGAGGCACTGTTCTGAAATTTAATAATATCCATCATAATTGATATAATATATTTGTAAATAAATAGAAATTATTATAAAAAAAAAAAAAAAAAAAAAAAAATTCATATTTCGATATTAATATTTTGAAGATATAATTTTTTTTTGAAAAGTTGAAATATTAATTTTCATATTTCGAGATTGACATTAATATCTTGAAATATTATTAAAGATTAATTTTGAAAAAATAATAAAAATATTAATTTTTCATATTTCAAAATTAATCAAAAATATTGATTTTTCATATTTTCAAAGTTAATCAAAAAATATTAATTTCTCATATTTTGGAATATTAATTTTTCATATTTCAAAATTAATAATATATATTTTTTTTGAAATATAAAAATTTTCCTTCTCTCTTTTTATTGGCAAAAATTGTATTAGCATTTTAGTTTAACTAAGTACTAAACCAATATAATAATGTCTGTAGCCAGAAGTGACTCATTTAATTCTATACATAGCAATGAAATTGGTCCCATAACCATACCTATTACTAAAGGTCAGGTCCTTAAGAAAGATATCTTAAGTTACCTTAAAGGGAAGTTTAATATTGCGGGTGAATTAAATGATTTTATGGATATGCTTGAAACTAGGGCTAAAAATATTACCGTTAATAATAATATGTGGAATGAAGAGAATGAATTCTTCCAGGAATTATTAATGATTAATCAATGCAAAGCTCCCATAAAGCGAGACGAACTAATACTAAAATCCTGGCCCCTTTTAATATGCATAATTGACGAAATGTCGTTTTGTGTCACAGACAAACGATTGCAAATACAGGAGCTAGAAAATAGTATTCGTTCCTCGCGCAGACGCGAAGAGGGTTTAAAAACAGCCAAAAATAAAATGGATGAATTTGCCCAAAACCTAGCCACCTTAGATAAGCACAATATGGACTTAATCGCGCAGATACAAGATTTAAATAAACAGCTTGCGCAAAGCCAGAGAGAATTAAGCGATTTAAAAAGGTCATATCGCCATAATGAAAACCCCTATATTAGCAATGAGAATAATACAGATAATGCTAACTCCTTTAGCGAACGCGTCAGGGACGAGGTACGAAAATATATAGAACAACATAGACAAATGACCCCTAACGGGTCAGAAGTAGATTTCCCAAATAGACAATCCCCTCAGGATGTAAATCCAGAGGACAGCTGTAGCGCAGCTGATGCGGGGGAGGGAAACTCTAACAGAGAATCCCAAAATAAGTCTGATAAAGTCTATGATTCCCATAAAATAATCACCTTCGTACAACGCGCAGTACCTATATTCTCCAATAAGGGAACAACATCTGTAATTGATCATTTACAGGCTTTTGAAAATGCGTTAGCTATAATGAATGTTACAAGTGAGAAATTGAAAATTGAATTTCTGCCTTGGGTATTTGACAGTAGGCATCACAAATTCTTTGTTTCACTAAAGGATATGAATATTCATTCCTGGAATGGGGTAAAACAACAATGCAGAAAAGAATTCGGGCAATATCGCACTAAAACTGCCGCGAAAATAGCGGTATATGGTTTAAAGTGTCGTGCAAATCAGAGTCCAGTCGAATTCCTTTCTGTATTGAAAAATGCGTACAGTATGGCTGAAGATAATCCCAGATTTGATGGCTCAGAATTTGTAAATTTATTTTTTGAAGCATTGCCTACACCCATCAAAATCAACTTAGCTAGAGATTTTGATGAGGACTGCTCATTGGAATGGCTGATCAAAGAGAGTACGAAGTTATACTCTATTCAGCAGTCCAGTGAGCAGGGGGTTAAAAAGGAGTCAAAACCCAAAATTGTGGCAGAAACTAGGGTGTCACCTAGCCCCCTCAATTTGGAGTCCAACAAGAGGACTTATGCAGAGGTGGCCAGTCAAAACAGGCCATCTCCACAGAGGTTTAATTCTGCCCCTCCCCCTACACAGGTTGAGGCGCAGGGAGACTATAACCAAAGTGGGGGACATAATCAGGTGAATAATTACTCACAAAGAGAATACTCACCAAATAATTGGTATCCGCGCAAGGGTAGATACAATAGACGGCGAAGATATTCTCAGGGTAACCAGACACCCCAGGTATATAATGCTCCCCAAAGTACTAATGCTGAACAAGCTGAACCCCAGGGGCAACCACGCCAGAATAGAAATAGTGGCCCTGATTCTGAGGGAACCCAATGGTCCAGGAATCAGTACAATGGGGCACCAAGAGATAGGCCCAGGGGTAGAGGTAACTTGTACAATCAGGTAGATATGCTGTTTACCCAATTAAATCGGTTGAGCGAACAAATCGCTAATATGAGTCAAAAATCTACGGCTCAGCAACCGAACAATACTTTTTTAGGGGTACAGCCAGTGGTCAGCAGTGGACCACAGGCACAGTCATAAATACTGCAGTATCACCTGAAGGGGAGGGGAGAGATATACAAAATGTAGTAATAAATATCAATGATACTAATCATGTTATCTCCCCACAGACCGGAAACGGACAAATTAGCTGTGACAATGAGCGACATCAGCCGGGAAAAATTAACCAAACTTTTCCTCTGCAGTGTTCTCTTAACATTATTTCCACAGATGCAGTACACAAGAACCCAGCTGACCTTGTCATAGGGGAAACAGGTAGGTATGAAATTTCCTCTGCATCGAATGACACAGCGGATCCAGGTAAAACGTGGCGAAGCCCACAGATGTACAAGAATGCAAATTTTATGTGTGAAATGATAGAAACTACAGGAAGATATTATGTACTAGTTGAGCTGCAAGATTCAGTCTCCAACCCTATCAGGGGATTAATTGACACTGGGTCACAGGCAACTATCTTATCCCACAGGTACTACACACAGCTAAATGAGCTAACACCCCACAAACCCAAAATAAGAGAATTTGACGGTTCTCTAATAGGTGTTGGGGGTGACTCCCTAAAAGTCTACGGTACTGCCTGGTTAAAATTTAAATTGGGGAACAGGATCATAAGACACCCTGTCATTATAGTGGATCTGCCAACTGATCGTTTAATTATTGGTAGTGATCTCCTGAAACGATTAAGCACCATAATTGATTGCATAAATAATGTAATTTGGTCACAAGTTAAACGGCCTATCAATTATGAAAAATCTGGTATATCTCGCACCCGACATAGCTGTCACGTGGTGGAAGAGAAACCAGATGCTGTGGAGATTCATTTCAGGAATAACTCTGTACCTGAAATCACTATTCTACAAATAGATGACCAGACTCCTTTTAGTGGCTCTGATGGTAATACTTTTAAAATTTCGCCCGGAAAGATAGCAAATATCTCCCTAGATGGCGATATATTAACCATATCACTCCACAAGGGGGATCCTAAAATCCCTAAAGGGGGAGACCATGCTCAATACCTCACAGGGATTGAGAGAGTTAAAGAGGATCTATTTATCCCTATACAAGTACATGACCTTGGTAAAACCAAGTATGCTAAAATAAATTTAAAACAGGAAGCTAGCTATATAAGCGAAGGTTTATTAGCGCAAATAGCTGAACCTAAAGTGATTAAATATCTTTCTCCCCAAGACCACTGTGTCAACGGCCTGGATGACAGGTCTGAAAGCTATAACATCACAGCTAAGTGCTTATTATCTATCTCTATTGGTAATAAGTCAGTGAAGCACCTGTTTTTAGTTTTAAATACTCCCCATAATCAAATATACATTGGCAATGATATCTTACATAGATATGCCATACAAATAGATTTGATTAATTCTTGCCTCTGGAGCAGGTTAAAGGGGGACCCTGAAGTATTTCAGGATGAAAATGCAGCCCTGAAATCAAACCAGCAATTGCCATATGCTGTGAATATGCAGGTATCTAGCGATGTTATAATTCCTGCTGGGGCTGATAAATTTCTTTTACCCTTACAGGTAAAGAGAGGTCAGAAATTAAAAACTTCTGAAACACTGATTTGCCTCTCCCATAGAATACAAAATCTGGGTGTCTCAGTAACCTACACTCCTATGGTGAATATTGGAACTGTTCCAATAAATATTATTGTGCATAACATGACCCCACAGGATATAACATTATCCAAGGGAACTACCATAGGATATGCACTGGAATCAAGTTATTACACTTTTGGATTCCAGAATAATGTAATTGGGCTAATACCTGAAGGATACCTAACTGAAGAACAATTAATAGAACAATCCTTTGCATCTATGCCAGAGGGTCTATTTAATATTCAGTCTATTTATCCCTTCAGCTCAGAGGAAGGCATCTGTAAAATTGAAGAAGCCTCTCTAGTGTTTGATCAGCCAATCAAACAGCAAGATTACCCCAATCCCCAGAGTCATGGGAGCAATATAAATTATAATCAAGGGGATCTCACCTCTAGGTTGGAAGAAGCCTATGAAATAGGACAGCCTGAAATCTTTCCAGGATTTCAGCAAATAGTCGAAGAGCAAATATCCTTAGCCAATGGCTGTTCTAGCGATGATGAACGCCAACAGCTGCGAGAACTCCTGATGGAGTACAAGGATATTTTCGCTAAGGATTCTTATGACTGTGGTACCACAGACTTGCACATTGCAAGAATACAAACAGATCCTAATGCGCCACCTGTATTTGTCAAACAATACAGACTTCCCTTAGCCTCATATGATTCTCTTGCAGAGATCATAAGGAATTTGGAAGAAAGAGGTATTATCAGACAGGTGCACAGCTCTTATAATAATCCTATTCTAGGTGTCCTTAAGCCCAATGGACAATGGCGTTTGTGTGCTGACTTAAGACAGCTAAACAAACGAGTATACATGTCTGGCTGGCCTGTACCATACATTGACCAGTGCCTAGCACAAATGCAAGGATCCAAAATATTCACTGCCATTGATTGTGCACAGGGATATTGGACCATAAAGGTACATGAAAAGGACCAATATAAGCTAGCATTCTCCTTCCAAAAGGTCCAATATGCATTTCAAAGACTTCCTTTTGGATACATAAATTCTGGACATGAATTTGCTGTATTCATGCATAAGGCTATGCCTGATGCACTGGAAAGGGGGACCTTATCTTATGTTGATGATGTTTTAATCAAAAGCACAGACTTTGAAAAACACATCGCAGAGCTTAAACACGTCCTCAGCCAACTTAAAAGGGCAGGTGTCAAATTATCCCTGCAAAAAGCTCAATGGTGCCGCACTCGTGTAAACTTCTTGGGACATGAAGTTACCTCTGAAGGATTAAATCCCCAAAAGAAAAAGGTGGAAGCTATAGTGAATTCTAAAAACCCAACTAACCTAAAGGAATTGAGATCATTCCTGGGTATGACAAATTATTCTCGCAAATTCATTGATAATTATGCGGAATTAGCTAAACCACTACTGCTTCTTCTGAAGAAAGATGTGAAATGGCACTGGAGTGAGTCTCAAGAGACAGCCATCAGAGAGCTGAAGAGAAAACTCACTCAAGCACCTTGCTTAGCGTACCCTGAAGGTGGCAAACCTTTCTTCTTAGAGACAGGTTACACAGATATAAGCATGAGTGCTGTGTTATACCAAAAGCATGATAATTTGAACAAAGCCATTGCTTATGCGAGCAAAAATCTATCCCCAGTAGAAATAAAATTTAGCGATTGCGAAAAAAGCCCTCTTATCTACTGTATGGGCTCTACAAAATTTCCGCAGCTATATACAGGGCGAGAAAATTATTGTAGAAACGGCCCACCAGCCTTTGCTATATTTGCAAAGTGAGAGAATAAGAGATGGGAATTTGTCTAATAGCCGCATAACAGCGTGGACTCTTTCCTTGCAAGGCTGGCCCTTAGAAATTCGCTACAAGCAGAATAAAAAGAATACAGTCGCACAAGGGCTCGCTGAGCTCCACGACTGTACTGCTAGTGATCCTGGGGAAGAATTATCAGAAGATGATTTTCTGGAGGAAAAATTGCTTTCCCCATATAAAATGTACAATGAGGACCATTGTCAAACATTACCTTGGGTATATGTTGATGGTTGTTCTTACCATGCCACTATTGATAATGAGTGCAGATTAGTCGCTGGCATTGGTATAACTGGGGCAAACGGATTCTCAAATATATCTGTAGGTTTCAACATTGGACCAAAATCCAGTCAAGTTGCAGAACTAACTGCTGTTTTAAAAACCATTGAAATGGCTATTGAACATGGTATTCATGAATTTGTGATCATAACTGACTCAAATTATGTGCGTGACAGTTTTGTTGAATACCTGCCAACTTGGAAAAGAAATGGCATGCAGAAAAGCAATAACAAACCAGTCAAGCATGGCAAATTGTTCTGCGAGATTGATAATCTGGTAGTATCCAATGATTTAACCATACACTGGAAAAAGACCAAGGGTCATTCCAGAGTTTTAGGTCCTGATAAGGAAGGCAATGACCTTGCGGATTCATTAGCCAAACAAGGAGCCATAACTGGAGAACTCCTTAATATTGACCACTTAATGGGTGCAATTCAGATAGAAGCCATTACCAGAAACCAGGCAAAACAACAGAGTGAGCCTAACTTGGTACAATGGAGTCAGGATTCTCCTAGTGAGGACCTGATCACTAGTCAAAAAGAAGACCCCATTGTAGGCATCTTCTATAAACACATAGAAGATTCTGAAAGCAACCCCATCTCAAAAGATGATTGTATTGGCAAAGAAGATCTGAGAATCTTAATAAAATCTAAATCACAATTCAAATTACAGGATGGTTTGTTAATTAGAACCTCCAAAACTGGCATCCAGCAGTGGGTAGTACCCACCAAGTTCAGAGGTCTAATGCTTCAACATGCCCATGATGCTCCCACATCTGGTCATTGTGGTGCCAAACTCACGTATGAAATATTACGTGATTATGCTTTTTGGCCACACATGTTGAAAGATGTTCAAACCTACTGTCAAGGGTGTTTAATCTGTCCACAGTTCCAACCCACTGCACCAACACATAGAGCGCCATTGCAGAAAAGGGGGATGGTAATGCCATGGTCAGATATACAAATTGATTTTATTGGCCCGGTAACAAGATCATCAAGAGGTAACAAATACATGTTAACCATAACATGCCTGTTCACTAAATGGGTAGAGTGCATTAGTGCACCTAACAATAGTGCTGAAACATGTGCAGCATTGCTCATCAACCATGTATTTTCCAGATTTGGTTTGCCCCAAAGAATCGAATCAGATCGGGGGACCCACTTCACTAGCGAAGTAATGACAAAAATGTGGAAAATACTAGGGGTTAAAAGAAAGCTCCATATTGCTTATAGAGCTGCCTCAAGTGGTGGTGTAGAGCGTTACAACCAGTCCATTGTTAAAATCCTCAAAAAGTTTGTGAGTGAAACAGGTAAAGACTGGGATGTAAAACTACCTCTAGTCTTAATGGCATTAAGAGCAACTCCAAGTAGTGCTACCAAGATGTCACCTTTTGAACTGATGACTGGTAGAAGAATGGTTCTACCTCAGCATCTACTGTACCGTACGTCAGACCAAAACTTGATAAACGCTGCCAATACACATCAATATGTGGAAAACCTAAGAAAACACCTGCAATATGCCTTTGCATTTGCTCAAAGGAATTTAGAAAGAGCCGCAACTGCCACTAAAACCTATTATGATCTCAAAACATCCAAAAAGGAATATGAAATAAATGATAAAGTTTATCTTTATAACTTTGGAAGAGATCAGGTTAGGGAGAAGAAATTTCTTCCCTCATGGAAAGGTCCTTTTGTCATTACTGACAAAATATCTCCAGTGGCCTATAAAATACGGATCCCCAAAAATGAAGGTTTCATAGATAAATGGGTACATATAAATCAACTGCGGGCATGTCATCCCAGGTCCCAACTACAAGTCATAGAGGGAGAATGAAGTGTCATATCCCCAAATGCACTAAAGACATACTGTAATTTAAAGATGCCTAACTGATAAACATGAAAGCTCAAAATAACAAACTTTCTTCATAAGAGACTGTCTATGAGGTATACGGTTGATCCTCATCAAATACCATTGACTTTAGACCAATTTAAATACATGTGTCCTACATCTATTAAAAATTGGAAGGGGGATTATGTCATGGTATATGTGAGGTTAATAAATATATATATTTTAATCATATATCTCCAGATTAATAAATCTGTATTTTTGATCAGACATTTCACTGATCAGAAAAAGAAAAAATGATTCATTCCTCTCAGACAAACTGACTTCAATCATGTTCAGCTCTTCCCCCATTTAGTATGCAGACGGGATGTCTCCAAAGGCTTGAGCATAACCTTTGAAGCCCCCTCCTGCTGTGTAAAAGGCAGCATTTTGATACATAGAACAGGACACAGGCCCATATATATGGATTTCCTCCAAGAGAAATGCCGATCCGTCTGAAGAAATGTGAGAACTGCAAACATTTTTCAAGGGGAACTGATAATTAGCACAAATTTGTTTTGAATGACTCAGGCTATGTGGCTGATAATACCAGATGTGGTGATTAAAATAACACAGAGAAAACAAAGACAGATGCTGAGGTATGACTCTGGAAGTTCACGTAAGCAGACAGCAAATAAACATTTTTTTTTCTCTCTCTGTTTAAATACATGCCCCAGAATGTATTAAATATAGAAATTTGGGAAATTGTCTAATTCTATATTATTATTACATGGGTATTTGCTAAGCTTGGGAGGTAACTGTTTTAATCAGTCAAAAATGTGTAATAAATTCTGTTTTGTTTATATTTTTCAGACAGATAATCTCAAATCTACATAGAAGTGAATGTGCATGTATGTGTGTATATATATATATATGTGTGTATATATATATATGTGTATATATATTTATATGTTTTGAAAACATAAAAGATCTTACTTAGCCTCTGTGTGTTTAAAAACATGAATAGATGTTTATGGACCTGAAGAGAAGTGATTATTAACATTTATTTTCTTATTTCAGATCTACATAGACAGGATTCACTTGGAATACAGTACAATACTGAATTAAAAATAAGCTATTATTCACATATAAATGCCAGGATACCGATAAAATTGTAATGCATTTTAAGCTACTAATTAGCAGTATTAAATTGCCTTGATATAATAAAATGTTAATAATATAACATATTTGGTATCAGAATAATAAAAAAAAAAATAACCTAATATTAACCATCTGTAATTGGGGTTATATATGATTAATGCAGAGAGTGTAATCTGATTAAATAACCATTTTATAAAAAAAAAAAAAAAAATTAACTTGCTTAAAAATGTCAGAAATGCTGTATTGTATTGCTATGTTGTACTGTATGCTGCCACCTGGTGTTATGTTGCGAGAACTACAGCCAGAAGGTTCTTTCTGGCTGTTAAAAATGAAATTTCCAAGGGCCAATCCGATTTAGACTTCCCAGATAACCAATGGGAAGGTCAGCTCCCGTAGTGCCACCCACATGATGTCATCAATGATTATATAATGGGAGTGTTGAATGCACAAGAGAGAGTTGTCTGTAACTTGTTGAAAATTAGTGATCTGATTTTGGCTGCGATATACCTGAAAAAAAAAAGTTCACTTCAGCAAGGAGCTTAAAACTTATCCTCGATTTGTGCAAAAACCTTCTTTCAAATGAGATGACCTAAAGACCGCTACGAATTGGTTCAAAATTGGTGAAGTATATTGTATTTTAAATTGGTAGTTATAAGCCTAGGTATTGTTCAAATCTGTGTCTGAATTGGCTAAGTAACTCATCTATACAAGTTCTGATATTGTCGGTTAATTTTGTATTAGGATAAATTGCAGTTAAATAGCAGAATATATATTTTATCCTATTGTTTTATAAACACTGTTTAGAATTGTATTGCTTGGATGTTAAAGGTTTTTAGTCCCATTGTGTTAAATAAATAAGGCTGAATTGTGAAGGTATATTGTTCTGGGTTTTGTAAGAAGAATAGCATATCTTAAGAGTTGGTTCTAACGCATATAAACTTTTATTTAGTTTCCTTTTATTGCAAATATAGTTCAATATGTTTATGGATATTAACTAAATAAAAGAATTCAGATATTTATATTAATTGTATGGTCTAGTAGGTGCATGGTTGATAAGGGTTTCTATTTCTTTGTATTGTGTTTATAACCCTGCCATAAACTTATATATATTATTTGGATAGCACTGCTAAGATTTTCATAAATATACTGACAGTACACTGAAAGAGGATGATACCCGACCCAATAGTCAGCTGTTCCGGGGATTTCCCAGTGTAGGTATCTGACGTAATCCAAAGGGAACCGCTCTGTGGGAACCGGCTGTGGGTTGCTTTGCAATATAATTCTGTGTACACCAAGCGTACTTGAAAATGAAAGGGACAACTTTCAAGGTAGTATGATTAAAAAAACCACACTTTAATCAGTTCTTGCAACGCGTTTCTCGACCATTCAAACAGGTCGTTTCTTCAGGCAATACAAAACGGATAAGAGAATGTCTTTATTAACAACATTAAATACACTTGCAATTAAAAAAACGGAAGTTGTCACAATTAAAACAAACCAATAATAGCAATGAGTAGATCTACACTTGTGCAAACATTTCCAGTCAAACATATCTCAGGGGTCATTAATTGATTTGATTGTTTATAAAGGAGGGATCTACCCTATATGTGCTTAATATTAAAAAGAAAAAGAATATAAAAATTGTTAAAAATAAACTATTGTCAGTGTTGTCTGTATTATTCTTTAAGTATATCTCCATGATGATTCAACAATAAAATGTGTCTAAAAAAGAAATTATATTACATTTGTTTCCAAAATAAATTTAACAAGAACAAAATGAAACCTAACTACTTCATGGTATATGTTAGATATATGAATATGGTTGATATTTAGACCATATGAGACCTGTAAATTCAAAGTTAAAAAAGAAAAAAGGATATTTTATTTTGCTATCTTTTCCATATCAAAAATTGATAACGCCAAATAATCGCAACGCTGTCTAATTAAAATGTACAAATTCATAATTATATTGGAGGGCAACATCATGTTCAATAAATTAAGGATATCATCCCATTTTGGTGAATCTATTAGAAAATATTATCGATGACCATATAAAATACAGGAAGATCATGAAACCACACATAGTGCAAACTGTATTTAAAAGAACAATTTTTAGTCAAACGATCTGCATATGGGCAATGAGAATGTATGCTGTATCTACGATGCCCTTAAGGTACAGTGATTGTGTGAAATGTAATAGGGAATAAGGATGCTGCTTGGTATGCGCTAAGTATGACCAGAGACGATAATGTTGATTAGTCAAATATTGTGACCAGATGAGGAGTGGTCAATTTGAAATTAATTTTGATTCACTCACTAACAGTGTTCAGAAAAAAGTGGGAGCACTTGTGATATCCAATATAATCTGTAGTAAGTAAATGTGTGAATGATATTATTCAAGCGTTGTTCTAATTAGTATATAGGTATTAGTTTGTATTATCAGTGTGAAATGGTAAATGAGACAATGTATGATGAAATTGATAATGTATGATGGATTTGATAACCATTGGATCTGTCAGTTAAAGGCCGCTAGATCCAAATTTGCATTCAGACCAGAGGGGTATAATGTTTTTAATTTATAGATCCAATATGTTTCTCGTTGTCTTAATTTCTTTAACCTATTGTAATCAGAAGAAGATTTTGGCACAAAATCTATAGGATGGTATTTAAAAATATAAGGATTGCCATTGTGTTTGTGTAGCCAATGACTGGGAATACTATGTTTGATTTTGTTTTTTTTGCAATTTTTTCAATTTCGGTGATGTTCACCCCATCTGATTCTAACTTTTCTTGAGGTACGACCTACATATTGTAGGCCGCAAATACATTCTATTAGATAATTCACAAAGAAAGAGTCACAGTTAAAAAACCTAAAATGGGAAATGTTTCCCCAGTGGTTGTGGATTTAAAGGTCTTTAAGCTAGATTTAATAAATTTACACAAGTTACATCCAGTTTTACCACATCTGTAGACTCCCTCTAAACCAAAATACCTTCCTTGATTTTGTTAGAATCTTTAATGTTTTGTTTGACATGTTTAACTTTTTTACTGGGAGCTAGTTTATTTCTCAAAGTAGGCCAGGTCCCCATGGCCGTACCCTTGACTTGTAGATAAAAGCGGTCCTGGTAAATAAAATAATTGTGTTGCAAAATGTAATAAATACTTTCCAAAATGTATGTTTGCTGTATGGTTGGTAAATATGGATCTTGTTACAAAAAATGAGCAACTGCTGATACCCCTAGTTCATGTGTAATGTTCGAATACAAGGAACAAACATCACATGCAATCCATATTACGTTTCTATTCATAGTGGATGTTTAATTTAACAACTGTAAAAGGTAAGTCCTGTCTCTGATGTGTGAGGGGAGTGTAATGACAAATTTTTGTAAGAATTGGTCGATATAATAAGATAAATTGTATGTTAGATTACCAATCCCTGCAATGATCGGACGGCCAGGAGGATTAAGTCTATCCTTGTGTATCTTGGGTAGATGATAATAATGGGTTATACTAGGGTTAGATATTTTCAAACAATCTCTTTTGTTTTTATTTAAGATACTCCCTTATCAACAAGTATGGAATAAGTTTGTAAATATGTGGTAGTGGGATCATTAGGTAGAATCTGATAGTAATCTTCATCTCCCAGAATTCTATCTGCTTCCCTGATATAATCCACCAGATTTTGTACAATAATACCTCCTCCCTTGTCTGCATCCCAAATAATTATATTCGGGTTATTTTGTAAACTATGTAATGCTTTTTGTGTCTATAGAAAGAATGACATTTCTTCTGGGTCTGGGATTTGAACATCTTGTCAAAATCTTCCAGAACCATGTTTTGGTATAGTTCTATGTATTCATTCGCTGTGTTGGTGGGATTGAAATTAGATTTATTCTTGACATTGGTGTGGATATAATCTTCAAAAAAATGTGTTGTAATGTTCTCAATATTAGATAAAACACATGGAATCTGTCTGTTTGTTGGCATGGAGTCTGTTAGTATTAGTTGGGAATCTGTAATGTTCAATTTGTTAGCTCTCAGTTTTATATTAGCAAAATATTTTTGTAAAGTGAGTTTGCGAGTAAAGTTGTTGAGGTCTACAAATATGTCAAACATTTTAGGAGGGTTAGGTGGACAGAAGGAAAGACCTTGTTTGAGTAACCTTTTTTCTTCAATTGATAGGGAATGTGATGATAGATTGAATATGCCCTGATCTAGTCTGGATAATTTCTCTTTCTTGGCAGCAAGGGATCTGCCTCTAGAGCCTCGTTTTCTTGAATATGTGGTCTTTTTCCTGATTCTAATAGCGGACCCTCTGTCCTTGAGGTATGATCTAGCCCTAAAAAAGACGGCAAAGAGTTGCTAGTGCTGGGGCTTTCAAAGTCCCTAGTTGTTGTAAGAGGACTAAATCTGTTGTGGTGTTCAAATTGTTCAACATTAGTTTTTGACTGATGAGTGTTTTCTTGGTTGTATGTCATATTGTAATTGTTATATGCTGGAAGATTGTGAAACTTGTGAGTAGGTGATTTAGTGTTGTGTGATGGGATATTATATCGTTGGTGGTCGTAATCTTTTGGACTGTTGTCCTGTGATTGTGATCTCATGTGATGTGAGAACCCCATCTGGGCTCATTGGAAAGAGGGTGACGTGATCTATTATGTTGTTGTGCTTGAGTGGTCTGGTATGAATGGGATGATGAGTGTGATTGTGTTGTATATTTGTGTGGTTGTTGTTCTCTTGGAGGATAATTATGTTCATGGAATCGCCTATCATCTGGTCCTAGATAAGGATATTGGTCTCTATATGTGTATGCATTCTTGTGATTGGGTATGTGTTTATAATGGACTGGCCATGGTGTTTTATGGTTTGGTTCTCGAGATGTATATCTATTTTCTAATGGAGGTCTGGTGATAGAATTTTGGTGTGAACCTTTTGCTCTATTATTTCTAGCATATTGAACTGTTTTACATCCACCCTGTGAATCTTGGTGCGTGGGTGTATCTCTCTGGTATGTATGATCTTTACGATTGAATGTATAAACACAATTGTTTGTATAATCTTCATGATCTCTTTGTAACTTTTTATTTTTGATGGTAACAATACCTTCCTGGTATCTACCTGTACGTTCATTAATATCTTTGGAAATTTTAATATAATCTGAATTTTGTTGATACACCCTAAGGTCTGTTTGAATTTTTTCTATATTTGTACTACTCTGAACATATAGTTTGCGTTTATGCTCTACTAGAATCTTCATAAGACTGAATGAGCATTCATTAAGGGCCTCATACCATACCAATAAAACAACAACAATGGAATGTTTAAAAGTGTCTATATAAATACCAGGGGTGAATATATAAACTGTGAAACCAGTGGTGTGAGTAAGTGTGTAGTTGTAATATGTTAAATTATAACATATGGGAATGAAGTGTGTGGTATCAGGTGTAGTGTAAAAAAGTGAGTGACGTTAAAACAAAATGTGTATAAGTGTGTGGTTGTGATACACTAAATGATATCAATATAAAAGTGAAGTGTATAGCTGTGTGAGATAAGATTATAATGGGAAATTAGCGATTGTGAAAAAACGATTATGGTGTAGTGTGATGCTGAGCAAAATGAAAAATGCAATGGCAGTGTAAAAGTGTTGATAATACCAAAGAGAACGGTATCTGTGCACTGTCTAAAGCTAATCAGTCTGATTGTGTAAATTTATAATCAACATATGTGCAAACAAAAATCACTATATTAAAGCAATGTGTTTGTATCGGTATAGAAATGGCAATGATATCAATGAGACAAGAAAAATTACATAAAATAAAAAATGTTTTGGAATATAAAATCTCATATATATAAATATATATCTATAAAAAATATTATGCAAGGTTAGTGGTAAAAAGCAAATAGCAATATTAGAGTGTAAAATGAATCTGCAATAGACCTAAATACAACCTGCAAACCAATTGGAGTATAAAAAGATGAACATTAATTGTTCGTATTAAAAGTTCACATAGGTATTAACTCAATGCTTGGAAAAATGAAATGAGTCTCAGAGATGAGTAATCAAGATGAGTGTTACTTTTTTTCAGCTGCAGCCCCAAGGGTGACACCTGTGGTTCTCAGTATGCAAAGATCCCAAAAAGGGAACTGGAGGGGCGCGCTGGAAATGGATATGGATATGAGATGTGTGCAAAGTGAATTACCACGGTCCATTTCTCATTGGAATCAAATCAATCTCCAGCTTGTGTCACGTAATCAGTATACGGACAGTGATACAGAGGCCGCTCCACTTGTACCCGGTGTGTAGGGAAATCTAAACAGATGGCACAAAAGAAGAAAGATGGCGCCTCATAGTGTGGTATGTTCCCAATAAGGAGATATGGTGAAAAGTAGCAAGGCTTACCGGAGGGTGTTGCACCACAGGCAGACTAACACTCAACAGTGGTTAGTACACTGAAACAGGATGATACCCGACCCAATAGTCAGCTGTTCCGGGGATTCCCCAGTGTAGGTATCTGATGTAATCTAAAGGGAACCGTTCTGTGGGAACCGGCTGTCGGTTGCATTGGAATATAATTCTGTGAACACCAAGCGTACTCGAAAATGAAAGGGACAACTTTCAAGGTAGAATGATTAAAAAAACACGCTTTAATCAGTTCTTGCAACGCGTTTCTAGACCATTAAAACAGGTTGTTTGTTCAGGCAATTATAGTGTATGTCTTATTTGTGTGGTGACTGGACAATGTGTGGTCAAGCATGCAGCACTGAGGTCATACAATAGGCTGCATTCAGTAGGTAATGCATGCAGCACTGAGGTCATACAATAGGCTGCATTCAGTAGGTAATGCATGCAGCACTGAGGTCATACAATAGGCTGCATTCAGTAAGTAAAGCATGCAGCACTGAGGTCATACAATAGGCTACATTTAGTGGGTAAAGCATGCAGCACTGAGGTCATACAATAGGCTGCATTCAGTAAGTAAAGCATGCAGCACTGAGGTCATACAATAGGCTGCATTCAGTAGGTAATGCATGCAGCACTGAGGTCATACAATAGGCTGCATTCAGTAAGTAAAGCATGCAGCACTGAGGTCATACAATAGGCTGCATTCAGTAAGTAAAGCATGCAGCACTGAGGTCATACAATAGGCTGCATTTAGTAGGTAATGCATGCAGCACTGAGGTCATGCAATAGGCTGCATTCAGTGGGTAAATACAAAATATTTTGCACTAGGACCCTCTGTTAAATAGGTCTGCTACTAAAGCAAGTGCTATCCAGGGTGCTGAACCTAAAATGGGCCATCATTCACAGATTTCTATAAAACAAGGGGTTGTGCCTGCGAGCTGTCTCCCATAAAAAATCTGTTGGTGAGGATTTTAAAATGTTTATAGTTTAATGTTATTGGGTTTAATAAATCAAGCTGCAGATTTTTTATCCAAAATTATTATGGTGTATGTCTTATTTGTGTGGTCTGGTTGTCCAATGATTGGATAATGTGTGGCCAAGCATGCAGCACTGAGGTCATACAATAGGCTGCATTCAGTAGGTAAAGCATGCAGCACTGAGGTCATACAATAGGCTGCATTTAGTAGGAAAAACATGCAGGACTGAGGTCATACAATAGGCTGCATTCAGTAGGTAAAGCATGCAGCACTGAGGTCATACAATAGGCTGCATTCAGTGGGTAAAGCATGCAGCACTGAGGTCCAACAATAGGCTGCATTCAGTGGGTAAAGCATGCAGGACTGAGGTCATACAATAGGCTGCATTCAGTAGGTAAAGCATGCATGACTGAGGTCATACAACAGGCTGCATTCAGTGGGTAAAGCATGCAGCACTGAGGTCATACAATAGGCTGCATTCAGTGGGTAAAGCGTGCAGGCTGCATTCAGTAGGTAAAGCATGCAGCACTGAGGTCATACAATAGGCTGCATTCAGTAGGTAAAGCATGCAGCAACGATGTCATACAATTGGCTGCATTCAGTGGGTAAAGCATGCAGCACTGAGGTCATACAATAGGCTGCATTCAGTAGGTAAAGCATGCAGCACTGAGGTCATACAATAGGCTGCATTCAGTAGGTAAAGCATGCAGCACTGAGGTCATACAATAGGCTGCATTCAGTAGGTAAAGCATGCAGCACTGAGGTCATACAATAGGCTGCATTCAGTAAGTAAAGCATGCAGCACTGAGGTCATACAATAGGCTGCATTCAGTAAGTAAAGCATGCAGCACTGAGGTCATACAATAGGCTGCATTCAGTGGGTAAAGCATGCAGCACTGAGGTCATACATTAGGCTGCATTCAGTAAGTAAAGCATACAGCACTGAGGTCATACAATAGGCTGCATTCAGTAAGTAAAGCATGCAGCACTGAGGTCATACAATAGGCTGCATTCACTAGGTAAAGCATGCAGCACTGAGGTCATACAATATGCTGCATTCAGTGGGTAAAGCTTGCAGCACTGAGGTCATACAATAGGCTGCATTCAGTGGGACAAGCATGCAGCACTGAGGTCATACAATAGACTGCATTCAGTAGGTAAAGCATGCAGCACCAAGGTCATACAATAGGCTGCATTCAGTAGGTAAAGCATGCAGCACTGAGGTCATACAATAGGCTGCATTTAGTAAGTAAAGCATGCAGCACTGAGGTCATACAATAGGCTGCATTCAGTGGGTAAAGCATGCAGCACTGAGGTCATACAATAAGCTGCATTCAGTAAGTAAAGCATGCAGCACTGAGGTCATACAATAGGCTGCATTCAGTAGGTAAAGCATGCAGCACTGAGGTCATACAATAGGCTGCATTCAGTAAGTAAAGCATGCAGCACTGAGGTCATACAATAGACTGCATTCAGTAGGTAAAGCATGCAGCACTGAGGTCATACAATAGGCTGCATTCAGTAAGTAAAGCATGCAGCACTGAGGTCATACAATAGGCTGCATCCAGTAGGTAAAGCATACAGCACTGATGTCATACAATAGGCTGCATTCAGTAAGTAAAGCATGCAGCACTGAGGTCATACAATAGGCTGCATTCAGTAGGTAAAGCATGCAGCACTGAGGTCATACAATAGGCTGCATTCATTAAGTAAAGCATGCAGCACTGAGGTCATACAATAGGCTGCATTCAGTGGGTAAAGCATGCAGCACTGAGGTCATACAATAGACTGCATTCAGTAAGTAAAGCATGCAGCACTGAGGTCATACAATAGGCTGCATTCAGTAAGTAAAGCATGCAGCACTGAGGTCATACAATAGGCTGCATTTAGTAAGTAAAGCATGCAGCACTGAGGTCATACAATAGGCTGCATTCAGTGGGTAAAGCATGCAGCAGTGAGGTCATACAATAAGCTGCATTCAGTAAGTAAAGCATGCAGCACTGAGGTCATACAATAGGCTGCATTCAGTAGGGAAAGTGTGCAGCACTGAGGTCATACAATAGGCTGCATTCAGTAAGTAAAGCATGTAGCACCGAGGTCATACAATAGGCTGCATTCAGTAGGGAAAGTGTGCAGCACTGAGGTCATACAATAGGCTGCATTCAGTAAGTAAAGCATGCAGCACCGAGGTCATACAATAGGCTGCATTCAGTAGGTAAAGCATGCAGCACTGAGGTCATACAATAAGCTGCATTCAGTAAGTAAAGCATGCAGCACTGAGGTCATACAATAGGCTGCATTCAGTAGGGAAAGTGTGCAGCACTGAGGTCATACAATAGGCTGCATTCAGTAGGGAAAGTGTGCAGCACTGAGGTCATACAATAGGCTTCATTCAGTAGGGAAAGTGTGCAGCACTGAGGTCATACAATAGGCTGCATTCAGTAAGTAAAGCATGCAGCACCGAGGTCATACAATAGGCTGCATTCAGTAAGTAAAGCATGAAGCACTGAGGTCATACAATAGGCTGCATTCAGTAAGTAAAGCATGCAGCACTGAGGTCATACAATAGGCTGCATTCAGTAAGTAAAGCATGCAGCACTGAGGTCATATAATAGGCTGCATTCAGTAAGTAAAGCATGCAGCACTGAGGTCATATAATAGGCTGCATTCAGTAAGTAAAGCATGCAGCACTGAGGTCATACAATAGGCTGCATTCAGTGGGTAAAGCATGCAGCACTGAGGTCATACAATAGGCTGCATTCAGTGGGTAAAGCATGCAGCACTGAGGTCATACAATAGGCTGCATTCAGTGGGTAAAGCATTCAGCACTGAGGTAATACAATAGGCTGCATTCAGTAGGTAAAGCATGCAGCACTGAGGTTCCATGCACGTAAAGGATTACGAAATAGATTTGGCCCCAATAAAACAGGTTTTATTTCATCTGAATCTAGGGCTGTAGTCAGCTCTAAAAAAGGATTTAAACACATAGATAAAGTCCCAATGGACACAGCTTATAAGTGGCAGAATTGTGCAATTATTACTTCTGACCACCCACGTCTTGCCTTGTAAACACATGTCCAGAGCATGGGTACTGATACAGTAGGGTTAATTACATAGGTGAGCAATAGTGCAGTAAAAAATATTCTTAGGCATCACAGTATTTTCTTACCACACCATCCCTTTAAAAATAAAGAAAATGTATAGTTGAGACTGACTGAAGCAAAAATGCCTAGGAAAGCATCAGTTTCTGCTATGCACATTTCTTGGAACAGTGCCATCTTCCATGGGATAAAAATACTCGTACTAAAGATTATTCAGCTCTTATGAAGGTCGTAAGGATAAATCCTCCCGAGACAGTTGCTCCAGAAATAATAAAAAATGAAGGGAAGAAGAGAGCTCTTAGTCAGACGCACATCATTTTTTTTTAACCTAAAGCAAACATTAGCAGATGCTCCTTTTTTATATATAAAATTAAATACATAGGCAGAGTACATAAAACACCAGCTCTTGACCTGAAATCCAATAATACCAGTAAAACAAGTAGTTAATTATTTCTCCCACTCACCAAAATTGGGGATCATTTTAATAAATGGAGAAGTAGACTTTCAGGATTCAGAAAAAAACGTTTAATTTTATAAAATTGTCCATTTTTTTTACTATGATCAAATGTATCTATTTCTCTTGATTTCTTAAAGGGACAGGAAGCCCCAACATTTTATTTCATGATTCGGACAGAACATACAATTTAAAACAACTTTCCAATTTACTTCTATTATCTAACTTGCTTCAGTCTCTTGTTATCCTTTGTTTAAGAAACAGAATTGCAGTACTGGCAGCTATCTGAATACATCAAGTTAACCAATCACAAGAGACAAATGTGTGCAGGCACCAATCAGCAGATAGCTCCCACTAGTGTAGGATATGTGTGTATTCTTTTTCAACAAAGCATTGTTGAGCGACATTGGAGGAAATCTCAGAGTTCAGCTGACTTTCTTCACTACAAGTTCATCCTGAACTCCTACTATTTTGCCCTTAATCTTTATAAGCAACAATATTTTTCTAATCTCATCTCTACTCTTTCCTCTAACCCTAAACGTCTGTTCAACACGTTCAACACTCTTCTCCGCCCACCCCCACCTCCTAACACAACCTCTCTCTCAGCTCAAGATTTTGCAAGCCACTTCAACAACAAAATTGACTCCATCAGAAGTGAAATCAGCTCTCAACATACTTCCAATCTCCCACCCCCTCAAAAGCTCACGATCACCCAAAACCCCAAATATCCAAAAATGCAGCTCTTTTGCCCCTGTTAATGAGGATGAAGTTTCTGCCCTTATACTGTCCTCCCACCTCACTACCTGTCCCCTTGACCCCATCCCCTCACAGCTACTCCCCTCCCTCTCTTCTACCCTCACCCCCATACTCACACACATTTTCAACCTCTCCCTCAGCACTGGTATATTTCCCTCATCTCTAAAACATGCACTGGTCACACCTATCCTCAAAAAGCCTTCCCTTGATCCAACCTCCCCTTCAAATTACCGCCCTATTTCCCTACTCCCTCTTGCCTCAAAGCTCCTCGAAAAGCTAGTTTACGCACGTCTATCCCATTTCCTTACACTAAACTCTCTTCTTGACCCACTGCAATCTGGATTTCGTTCCCATCACTCTACAGAGACAGCAATTGTCAAGGTTACCAATGACCTACTTGCAGCAAAATCCAAAGGCCACTTCTCTCTGCTTATCCTCCTTGACCTGTCTGCAGCCTTTGACACTGTTGACCATCCTCTTCTGCTCCAAACCCTCCAATCCTTCGGCATCTGTGACACAGCTCTCTTGTGGTTCTCTTCCTATCTGACTAACCGTACATTTAGTGTAGCCTTCTCCGGAGCATCCTCTGCCCCGTTACCACTTTCTGTTGGGGTACCTCAAGGCTCTGTCCTTGGTCCCCTTCTCTTCTCAATCTACACGTCGTCACTAGGTTCCTTAATAAAGTCCCATGGGTTTCAATACCATTTGTATGCCGATGACACCCAAATCTACCTCTCTGCACCAGACCTACCTCCTTCCTTACCCCGTGTCACTAACTGTCTTTCTCACATCTCATCTTGGATGTCCTCTCACTACCTTAAGCTAAGTCTCTCCAAAACTGAACTCCTTATTTTTCCCCCTTCTTCCAATGTCTCCACCCCCAAAATTTCTATAACTGTTGATAATTCCATCATTACCCCTACCCCGCTCGCCCGATGTCTTGGGGTCACACTTGACTCAGATCTTTCCTTCACTCCTCACATCCAGTCCTTGGCTAAAGCCTGCCGCTTCCACCTTAAAAACATTGCTAAAATTAGACATTTCCTTACACAAGATACAACCAAGATTTTAATCCACTCTCTCATCCTTTCCCGCATCGACTACTGCAACTCTGTCCTCTCTGGTCTAACTAGCTGCCGCATAGCTCCTTTACAATCCATTATGAATGCCTCTGCCAGACTCATCTTCCTTACTCGTCGCTCTTCATCTGCTGCACCTCTCTGCCAATCCCTTCACTGGCTTCCTCTTGCCTCTAGGATTAAACATAAAATCCTCACCCTGACATATAAAGCTCTCAACTGCACTGCTCCCCCCTACATCTCAGAACTTGTCTCTAGATACTCTCCCTCCCGTCCCCTTTGATCAGCTCAGGATCTCCTCCTCTCCTCCTCTCTTGTTACTTCCTCACATTCACGTTTACAGGACTTCTCCAGACTTGCCCCCATCTTGTGGAATTCCCTGCCTCGCTCCATAAGACTCTCCCCTAGTTTTAACAGCTTCAAGCACTCCCTAAAAACTTTACTATTCAGGGATGCATACAACCAACACTAACCTTTCCTAACGCCATTGCTTTCCCCTTGAACCCCTTAGATTGTAAGCCTATGGGCCCAGCTGTTTACAGATCGCTTCATAAGAGCCGACTACAACAGTGAAACTCTCGGCAGGGCCCCCTACAAAAGCTATCCTGTACACCGACTATGCTTACAGCGCTGCGGAATCTGTTGGCGCTCTACAAATACCTGATAATAATAATAATAATAATAACAAGGGATACCAAGAGAATGAAGCACATTTGAAAATAGAAGTGAATTAAAAATTGTCTTAGAATGACATGCGCTATCGGAATCATGCAAATTTAATTTTGACTTTCCTATCCCTTTAAGTTGGCTTCTTTCCATGAAAGCAAACTGAAGAAGGCTTAGATCCATACATGTATCTTAAAGGGACATGGAACCCAATTTTTTCATTATTCAGATAGAGCTAAACATTTTAAACAGCTTTCAGATTTGCTTCTATTATCAAATTGTCTCCATTCTCTTGGTATTCTTTTCAAAAGTAGCAGGAATGCACTAATATGAGCTAGGTGAATACATTGGCTGAGCCAATGACAAGAGGCATGTATGTGCAGCTCCCAGTAGTGTGTTGCTATTCTTGAGCTTACCTAGGTATGCTTTTCAACAAATGATACAAAGAGAACAAAGGACATTAGAGAAGTTAACAGCAATATTGTTTAAAATTGCATGCTCTGTCTGAATCATTAAAAGTATATGAAATCCAAACATTTCCATGTATGATTCAGATAGAGCATACAATTTAAAAAACCAAAAAAGTTTCCAATTTACTTCTATTAGCAAATTTGCTTGATTTGTTCCCATGGTTTTCTTTGTTAAAGAGACACCTAGGTAGGTATCTGAAGCACTTCCTGGCAGGAAATAGTGCTGCCATATAGTTATCTTGCAAATGGCTAATATTCTTGAAAAACTGCTGCCATATAGTGCTCCAGACATGTGCACACTCCTAAGCTTATGTCCTTGCTTTTCAACAAAATATACTAAGAGAACAAATACAATTTTATAATAGAATTAAATTAGAAAGTTTTTTAAAATTATATGCTCTATTTGAATCATGAAATTTTTTTGCGTTTCATACCCCTTTAATTTTGAGTTTGCTATTAGTTTAAGCAGTGTATGTAGCAATGTTATACAAGCAACCTGTAGAGAGAGCTTTAGCCGCAGCAGGAAGTGCTGAGTGAGATCATGGAACAATCACAGCTCTGTCCTCATTTACTATTAATGATCATACTGTTTGTATGTCTCCTACACAAAAACAAATGCACTCTCAGTTTGTGTTCAATCTTTTAAATTAAACAGTGCTTCTAGATGTACTGCACCAATTTAGTTCACAATGCAGTTTTACCTTAGGCTGCATTTTAAAGCTGCCACTTGTATAACATTTGCTGTACAAATGACTGAATAAATATTGCTTAAGACATGTGCATGTTCCTGAGCTTACCTCATTATTACCCTTGCTGTTTCAACAAAGGATAGCAAGAGAAAAAGGTACATTTCATTATATAACTAAATTGGAAAGATGTATAAAATTGTACACAATAAAAGAGGTACATTTTATTACAGGAGTATACAGTATAAAGGGACATTGTGCTATGTAAATGTCTCCCATTTAGTGTGTTCCCATTGATCCATTTTACTTGCTGTAGTTTATTTAATTGCTTACAAATAGCTCATTTACCTTTTCTTTGTCATTTGAAATGCCTGTTAAAACCCCCACCTATGCTGAAAATACAAATACATTTGTACTGTCTATAGAAAATCTATAGATACACCAGAATCAGCTGCACCCCAGTGGGAGTGGGCGTGACAGATATTAAAATGTTATTTTTCAATTTGTTGATAGATGGTAGGGTTATTTGAAGACATTAAGAGGAACTAAAGAATGAACCAATTTCATGTAGGCTACCCCAATTCTTATAGTCTGCTTTTGTATGGGCATGTTTTTCTTCCCACATATTGTAAATTGCAGCCACATTCCAGTAAATATATAACATATTCAGCCCTACTATTAGATTTTGTTTTAATAGGAAAAGACTGTTGAGGCAAACATTTTAGTTGGTTATTTACTAGAGATGTGTATTCGGGCTTCGTTCAAATGCAAATTTGTACGAATGTTGATGATTTGTGGAGTTGTTCGATATATATGAACAGCGAAAACATTATTGGACGAAACAGACAAAAAAACGAATGACTGCTTGACAAAATTGTTTAGTTTGTTTGTTCATGCCATTTGGCACCAAAATAGGTGCAGAATGGAGGGAAGGAGTTATATTGTTTGGTTAATAAGCTCTTTTGTTTTTAATGATGTACAGGAGTCTTACCATTTATTTGTCCATTGTCCCCTGTCCATTCCTGCTATAGTATTACTAATGACTGATGTTAGGAGCAGCAGATCAGACACTAAATGCTGGATTTTAGTCATACAGGGTTGTAGGTTCTTCTAACATTGAAAAATAGTTTAGTTTAATTGTTTGAATCCTATAATGTAAGATTTTGTAAATATAAATATGCAAATCCAATATTTGTCCACACTAAATGCCTGCATGGACAAAATTCGGACGAGCTGAACGTTTAAAAAAATCTGAAATGAATCTTTCGGACAAAACAATTTTTCGCCAGTTGATAAGTTTATTAATTACCAGTCAAGTTATGTCCACACACTACACATTTTACCCCACTGCATGTAAGGACCCTGCTTTTTCTTTTTGAAGCCAGCATCTTCTTCTTCTAGCTTCTTCTTCTCATCTGGTTTAAATAACTTAGCACCAAAACATTTGTAATGTTCTTTTATTTGTAAATATCACCATTGATTCATTCATTCTCAGTTAATTTATCTTGTTTTAAATTGGCCAATGCTACTGAATGATTTTCTATATTTCTTGGGTTGCTTTGTTATACGCTGGAATTTGGCAACCCCTCTTTTTGTTTTCACTTTTTTTGAGAATATTCACTTCCTGTTATTTGCAAATCCATCCCTTTCAAAACACCTCATCTAATAGGCTGTTTGGATGACCTTCTCTCTAAACTTTCCTTTTAGAATTAAAGCCTCTTTGCCATAATTGTCACAGCCTGGAGTTGAACTGGGGTCTCTGGGCTACCGGACAGTTGGTGTGCGTCACTCTGAGTTTTCAATCACTACACTTGTTTTAGTTTTTTTCTCTGGCTTCATCTACTGCTGCTGCATAACATTAGCAATTACCTCCAGTCTATATTAAACCAGTCCTTTACTGCTGTCCGTTCCTATGTATTGCCTGAGTGTGCTTTGTTCGTCTCTCTGCTGGAATATCTACATTTGAACTTTATCTTTCCTTCTGTCTCTATGATTGAATTCTGAATCTGTATCTTGTTGCCTGATATTTGAAGACCTCTGTCTGTCCCTGTTTACGCTTCTTAGATTCTGACTGGAAACTGGATTGCCTGGACATTGCCGAACTCTTGCCTGTACAACCACAAACTGTCTTTAGCCCTCCAGGGTCTATCTTGTGTATTAAGGTTTTTGTAGAAACCTATAATCTACTTTGCCACCTGGTCCATACCTGAACTCTTTTTCTTCTTTGGTGTCACATGTAGCTTGGGAAACCCTCCACCAAGCAGGGGCCAGGAATTAGGGACGGTGACTCTTTTTACTGGTGACCTGATAATAATTTTCTACTTTAGAGACGTTTTCTTGTCATCTTTGAAACTGCCCATATGTTATATTTTTAACCCATGCAAGATTGTGCCCCGTGCTGGCAGATAAATACTCACTGGTGTTTCTTAGTATTTTTTTAATCTCACTGTCGTCAGTTGTAAAATATGACAACCAAAAATCAATCTTATTTTTGTTTGCTCCTATTGCCTGTACCTTTTAGATTTAGATAATTCCCATTTATGTGTAAAATATATTTAAGAATTAGATCTGTGTCTCCATCACAAATGAGTATGATATCATTTATAAGGCATGCTCGCTTGATGACAATTTGTACTTAGGGATTGTTATTGAAATTTGTTTCCCAGATACACCTGATTGCTCCTAGAATTAAATGTTTCTGTATTTATGGTAGCGTGATGTCTTGCTTTAACTAGTGCTCTACAGATTAAAGTCATGTGAGATGTTGGTATACAGTGTTGTTACATCCAGTAGATCAAACTGTATGTTTCTTTCCATCCTAAATTTGATAATAAATCAATATGTGTTCTGTCTTACAAGTGTGATTTCACTGTTAGCACTAGTGATACTCTGATAATCTGGAGTTAAGGGAATCAGTCCCTGAAGCTGAGACTATGGGGCATATTTATCAATGTACGAGAGGACATGATATGAAGTAGCGTATCGTGTTCGCTGCACATTGATAAATGCTGACAGCATAAGCTGTCTGCATTTATCATTGCACCAGCAGTTCTTGTGAACTGCTGGTGCTGCATGCCGCCCCCTGCATTTCTGTCCGCGGCCTCAGAGCAGGCAGACAAGTTATGGAGCAGCGTTCTTTAGGCCTGAAGGCTCGCCAGAAACAAGGGGCATCAAGCTCCATATGGAGTTTGATAAATATGCCCCTATTGGTTTCCCATATGGACTGTTCAGTTGATTATGTATTTTTGAGTAGACACACACACTCTAGTTTACTAGTCAAGGGGGAAAAGTTACTAGTCAAGGGGGAAAAGTTACTAGTCAAGGGGGAAAAGTTACTAGTCAAGGGGGAAAAGTTATTAGTCAAGGGGGAAAAGTTATTAGTCAAGGGGGAAAAGTTACTAGTTCCCTCAATGTTAAATAAAGGAAAAAGACAAGCTACTCATCCTCTGAAATTTCTTACTTCTCTTGTACTAGAGGACAAGTGGACATTCCAAGCCCTGTATACATATCTGAAGCTACACAACAAAAAAGCTAAGTAGCTCCAGAGTACTAGTTTAATGCACTTTGAAATATAAAGGAAGCAATTTTTTTTGGTATAATTTGTTGAAAAGCATACTTAGGTAGACTCAGGAGGAGCAAAGCAGTACTGGGAGATAGCTGATGTCTGGTAGCTACAGTGAAATAATTAAATGCTTCACCACATTATGGTATTTTATTTTTGTAGTCTAATGTCCATAAAAATTAGCAAAGCTAAAGGAGCCTTGTAATGCACTTTATATTGTAAAGTTTATAAAAATGCTATGATGTGGTTGTATCACCCAACCACACTGATGACTAATAATTACCTTTAACAATTTTACTGTTTTCTCAAGATGCGGGCAAATGCGTTCCAAAGAACCCAAACACAAAAGAACAAACTGTTTACAGCCAAAGTCTAGTGACCCGATAGGCAAATTCTCTTGGGAACATCTGGTTTTAACAGATCTATAACCACTTGTTTTACTTTGTTATCTTTTTAATATTAAACTTATAATTTATTACCTACGCTCCCACATTTCTTATCTTCTATGAAGCAAAACTGTTTATTTTCATCTTCAGGACTCGCACGGAAGTAAAATGAACAAGATATAACATTCAACTACATTAAACTACTCTCCAGAAAAAAAAACATCTTTTGTGGAATATTTCTAATGGTTTCATGGAATAAGACAAAGTTTCTAGTGTACAATTATTATAAGACAGGATAGTTTTTATTATGTGCTAGGTTAACTTTATTTTCCATATCACAAGAACTACAACAAACAAATACAAAGAAATATAAGACAATAAAGAACAGCTCCTGTTTCTGTAGCCAGGAATCCTGTTATAGCAGCATCCTGGAATACCGGCCAAAATTATTTTTTTCTGAGCATTTGGGGTGGAACCCAGAAAGGTGGGCGGGGTCTAGTGGTCTAGATTGGCGCTGCAGAATTATTTCATGGAATATCCCTAGAAAAAAAGCCATTAAAAAGCCTGCAATAAACTTGTTTTTTACAGTTTGTTCTATTTAACTCAATCTTCCTGTTTACCAATTTGATTGTTTTTACTGATTCCAGTGGAGTTGTTGCTACTACAGACTTCCCAACTGTTCCTATTTTGAGAGGGACAGTCTAAAATTTTGAGCTCTGCCTGTTGTCCATCTGAGACAGTCATATGTGCCCATTTTCCCTTAACCCCACCCACAAAAAACCCAGACACACCCACTGATTGCCAGACACACCCACAATCCACCCATTATTCCACCCCCTCCCAACACAGCCCCTCCCACAAATAGTTATGGGCACCTTCAACCTCCTGAGTTCCGAATACCCAGCCACAAATGTTGGGAGTTATGCTACTGAAATTATTTTGTTCACAAAATTATTATTATTTTTTATTTTTTTTGCCACCATGGAAAACTACCCATAATACGGCCTATGGGGCCTATTTAACAAAGGTCTGTCGGGCCTGATCCGACAGTGCGGATCAGGTCCGACAGACCTCGCTGAATGCGGAGAGCAATACGCCCCCTGCAGATTTGCGTCCAATCAGCCACCAGCAGGGGGTGTCAATCAACCCGATCGTACGCGATCAGGTTGAATTGTGGCGATGTCTGTCCGCCTGCGCAGAGCAGGTAGACAGGTTATGGAGCTTGATAAATGGGCCCCTGCATCTTTATAAAAAAAAAAAAAAAGGTCATGATATGGGAAATATCTAGATGATGACATTTTAGGGCCGATTTAACATGCTGCGAAAGCAGCTGTTTCTGCGCAAGCCTTTAGGCGTGCCGGACACATAAGTTAAGAATCAGCGGTCTTAAGACCGGTGCTCCTTAACTCATGTGCCACCTCTGAGGTGACGGACAGCAATCATCCCAATCAGATAGGATCAGGATGATTGACACCTCTTGCTAGAGGCTGATTGGCCGTGAATATGCAGGGGAAATGCTTGTGCAGTGTTAAATGCCAACAGTGTATGCTGTCGGCATTTAGCGATGTTGGGTGGACATAAGGCTAGATTTATCAAAGGCTAGGCGAACTCTGTATGTTCTTCGCCTGTAACTGCGCCCCAGCTCGCCTCCGGAGAGGCGCACATGTGCGCCTAAATTTATAAAAAAAATAGACGTAATTTTGCGCAGGCGAGCTGGAGCGTAATAATGATAAATTGCGCCTGTCGGAAAAAACATTTACTCCCTATTTACTCCCTATTTATCACAGTACATCCCTAAAAATATTTGCGCCACCATGTTTTGATTATTAAAAAAACGTTTTTTAGGTAACTATTTAGCTAATATTTATATTATATAATGTTTCTGTGCTGTTTGTGCCATATGTTGACACAAAAATAAATATATTAATATATCGATATATATATAAAACTTTTGGCACCATATGCGCCTGTGGAAGAGCAAATTACTGGGAATAACAGTATCTTCTTTTTTTTTTTTTTTGAGTAAAGTACTGCATCACAAGATGTAAAAGCATGTATTATAATGGTGTTCGACTCAGTCTGTATGGTGAAATATACAACACGCAATTACAGCCGGAATTATCGGCGTAAAGCAATGATGAATAAGCAACTGGGCGTATTTGTAGGTCGGGCTGTTAAATTACGCCTATTACTAATGTATATTGGTGCACTCGGGAGCGCGCCTGTGCGCCTAGGCGAATGCAAGCGGAGTGCGAAGAAGTTTCTTTCAGATTTGCGCAATTATAGTGCTTGAGATGTGGTGCCCTCCCTCACCGTAACATTTAATTTAAGTATTATCAAATATGAATCCACTAAATACCATACTTATCTTATATGTTAATTAGAATGTATGTACTCACCAGCTCTTTATTCCTTACCCGTTCCGTTTTTCTTTTTTATACTTTTCATTTCTTTTCCTTCTTCTTCTCTCCCTTTAGGTTGGGAGAACAGGAGATATCGCTCACATTAAAATATAGACACTATAGATAATCCAAATTTTTCTTTTTTTCACTTGATTTTGAACTGTTCAAAAAGTTAAAAATGTGAGCATGTTATTCAAATACGATCATATATTATTACCTTGACTTACAGAAGGCCTCATTTTGTGGCCATTTCAGCTGCGGACACAAATTCCTTTTCTTCAAAAGGACTATATAACCATATGGTCTCTATTTGTTTGTTCTTAATTATTCATTAACATTTTTCTTATTAATGTTGTATATTGGAAATCATTATAAATTCTTATTTGTTTGTAAGGTAACAAATAACTTTCAATAAAGCTCTTCAAATTTAAAAAAAAATAAAAAAAAAAATGCAAGAAATACCAAATGGCCGAACATCTTAATACAAACTTGAACTTTCTCTAAGAGACCCTTTTGCCCCAATGTGATAGCCACCAGGAGGAAACTATAAGGACCATACTGAATGAATAAGATAAACTGATAATCATGTGAAATGAGAATCTGTATTTGTTCTTGGTGAGTTGCAACACCTCAATATATATAACAAATGTATATCCTCCATATAGAAGAGTAACATTTAATCATGTTGACTTTTTTGATAAAACAAAATAAAGCAAAAGCTGTTCCCAATTATATTAATTCTAATACCGCACCATCAGTTATATACATCCAACTCATGTCCATAACATGCTGGTTACATATATATGTAATAAGGAAGGGCTATTTTCTTTACACTGATGTTAAAGGGACACTCAGGTCAAATTGCATTTTCATGATTCAGATACAGCATGTAATTTTAAACAACTTTCCAATTTACTTCCATTAAAAAAAATGTGCACAGTCTTTTATATTTACACTTTTTGAGTCACCAGATCCTACTGAGCATGTGCAAGAATTCACTGACTATACGTATATGCATTTGTGATTGGCTGATTGCTATCACATGGTACAGGGGGAGTGGAAATATACATAACTTTGAAATTTGTTAGAAAAAAATCTACTACTTATTTGAAATTCAGAGTAAATGCTATTGTATTGTCTTGTTATCTTGCATTTGATGATTATGCAAAACGACTGTGTTGACTGGTCCTTTAAGTTAGAGGGAATACTCCCAGCATCCCTTGCATGTACAGCAAAACGTTCCTAATTTTTTTAGGGGGAGTTAAGAGTTAAAGTTTCCATTATTAAAGAGCTGAAAACAGGAATTTCTCTACTTTATTAGTTTTGTGTAAAAATAGATTAAAGAATTTAGTATTAAAATAAATATCTTTCTTTAAAGAGACAGTGTACCCTAATTTGTTCTCCACTTTAACTTGTTCCCAATGATCCACTTCCTGTTAGAGTGTATTAAATTGTTTACAATTAGTTAATTTACCTTTATTTCAACATTTGAAATAGCTGCCTGTAGTATCCCAATCTATAATGAAAGTTTCTATACTTTACTATTAGCTATAGAAAAGCTGTGTAAAATTGCACTCCCATTAGGAGGTGGGAGAGATAAGTAACAACATACACATTTTCAATTGTTCTCTCTAAATATTGGGCTTAGGTTTACAGAAAGAGTTAATATAAAAAAGAATGCATGTGTACAGAAAGGGATAAAACAATATCCTTGCAAGCTAAACCCATTTTAATGGGCTGTGGTTTAAAAGAAGAAAATAGGCTATTTCATATACAAAAATATAAATAATGAAGCAATTACTTGTACATTTTATACTCAGCTGGTATAAAAAGTCCTTGGAAACACATTGAAGGAGAAACAATTTTACAGTACATTGTCCCTTTTAATATGTGTATACTACTTACAAAAGGTTAAACATATAGTCAAGGTAGGACTCCTGGAAAACCATCATGACCAGACCATTCTAGCAGAGCTTGTGACTGAACTTCAGTGGGAATTACCAAACCCCACTAGATTGATTATAACCCCCCACCCAAAATAAATAAATATATAAAACACAATACTGTTGTAATTGTCTCATATATTAGACAAAGGCAAAACTTAAATTAACATAAAACACAGACTAATTTGTAAACTTTTCCCCAGTATAACTGTAGCACTCTGTAAATACCCTTGTTTTTCACTTTTCTCTCTGTTTTGAGTAAATGGCACTTGAGTTTTTTTTAGACCTTTCCAAACCCTCTGTAAAACTCATTATAGAAGTCGGATCACAGAGGGCTACCTTAGTAGGACAGACATGTGCATGCACGGGTCACATGCAAGCGCACTTAGAAGCTTCCAACATTATTGACTTTGTCAGCGGCTTTGACTTAGGGCCTGATGATAATGATTCTCCAGATTGGAGAGCAAGAATCAGACTGGGGTGTGTGCCTAGCAGCATAGACAGTCACCCATAATCATCCGATCCCAGCCTTGAAATCATGTGATTACATCCACGATCACATGATTTGCTTTTTACAGCAAGTGTTTACAACGGAACTTCATTCCAATCTAAGCCCTTGCACCCCGACATGAAGGTGTTAATAAATGAGGATCATATTTTTTATATTTCTGTTTATCTTTTACAAATTACAATGCACTTTGTATTTGTTCCATTGTAAAATAAACACAACTTCAGAAAGTGGAAAGGACAGGGGAGTTCTCTAGGCTGAACAGGGAAGTTCCCAGGGTGTGTCTGAAGCTCTCTAACAATTCTCATGAAATGCTGTAAGCATTAAACCCAAGCTGGACTTACTGAATTATCTTGACAACTTTATGCAAGTGAAGTGGGGTCAACATTCGCAATACACTACTTTAACTGACAGAAAAGTAATATATACTAAACTAAAGGCAAAACCAAGTTAAATTGTAGTGAAAACATTTCAGTTTAATTTGGAATTGATGCAAACTGAGCCTTTACATCAGCCTCTTGTATTCTCCAGTTAGCTTCTTACTCCTATGTGAAATTTTGTATCCCAGAGAACTTAATTTCTTACTATAGAAGGCATCTCTCATTTCCCTGGGACGTCCAGGTTCCGGCCCTTTTCCTTAGAAAATTCTGTGTGTTCAGCCCTTGTGAAGTCTACACTATAATTTCTCTCCAAAGTAGAGAATCTTTGATTATTTGGCCCATAGAAAAAAATGAGGATCTCTGGGAAACTAAAGCTGCCAGTTTTTCAGTTTTATTTTAAATAAAAGAAATACAAAGTAATTTGTAAGAGATATACATAAATATACAAAGTATGATCCCGATTTGTTTAAAGTTACACAGATACTGTAAAGGCATAATCA
Organism: Bombina bombina; assembly: GCF_027579735.1. Lineage (NCBI taxonomy): Eukaryota > Metazoa > Chordata > Amphibia > Anura > Bombinatoridae > Bombina > Bombina bombina. Next base: position 39,566,369 of record NC_069508.1, on the reverse strand, counting down.
GATTTTGTAAAATCACAATCCTAAATACACTGCTGTATACAAAATAAAATAAAAAATAAAAAGTGCAAGGTTTAAATGTAATAAAACTTAAACTGAAGTGTAAAGTCATTTAAAATACAAACACAAAGTGTAAATGCATTTGAACTACAATGCCATGCAATGCTATACTGTACAGGGGTTGTATCTCCTTCCACATAGTGATGTTGTGAATAGTTCGCCGGCGAATAGTTCATGGCGATCATAGCTTGTTCGCCGCGGCAGGCGAACATATGCGATGTTCGATCCGCCCCCTATTCGTCATCATTGAGTAAACTTTGACCCTGTATCTCACAGTCTGCAGACACATTTCAGCCAATCAGCAGCAGACACTCCCTCCCAGACCCTCCCAGCTCCTGGACAGCAGCCATTTTAGATTCATTCTGATCCTGCATTCTTAGTGAGAGGAGGGATAGTGTAGCTGCTGCTGATTTTATAGGGAAATTGATAGCTAGGCTAGTGTATTCAGTGTCCACTACAGTCCTGAAGGACTCATCTGATCTCTGCTGTAAGGACAGCACCCCAAAAAGCCCTTTTTAGGGCTAGAACATCAGTCTTTTTTTTTTTTTTTTCCTGTGTAATTTTGACTGTGAAACATCAGTCTGCTAGTGTAATCTAATTGCAGTTGCCTGCCGGCCAGCGTGTGTGCCAGGCCCACTTGCCCACAGTGCCACCACTCATATCTGTTGTAACAGTAGTGTAAATTTAAAAAAAAAAAAACTATTTTGACTGTTAAACATCAGTCTGCTAGTGTAATCTAATTGCAGTTGCCTGTCTGCCATTTTGTGTGCCAGGCCCACTTGCCCACAGTGCCACCACTCATATCTGTTGTAACAGTAGTGCAAATTAAAAAAAACAAAACTTTTTTGACTGTTAAAGATCAGTCTGCTAGTTTAATCTAATTGCAGTTGCCTGCCTGCCAGCGTGTGTGCCAGGACCACTTACCCACAGTGCCACCACTCATATCTGTTGTAACATAAACACATATAAATGTGTTAGTTATGCAAAACTGGGAAATGGGTAATAAAGGGATTATCTATCTTTTAAAACAATAAAAATTCTGGTGTAGACTGTACCTTTAAACGTGGAGTTTGGTCTGTCACTGTGAAGCGGGCGTAACCCTTACACTACCTGATCAATACATCATACCTGATGTTTTAAAGCACGTTATTCCAAACAATTTAGGAATGTTAGGTGATTTATGCCCTTTATGGCTTAAAACCAGACTCTGCATCAACTATGTAATTTTCCATGGGAGTTTTGCCATGGATCCCCCTCCGGCATGCCACAGTCCAGGTGTTAGTCCCCTTGAAACAACTTTTCCATCACTATTGTGGCCAGAAAGAGTCCCTGTTGGTTTTAAAGTTCGCCTGCCTATTGAAGTCAATGGGGGTTCGCCCAGTTTGCCCGTTTGCGAACAGTTGCGGAAGTTCGAGTCCGCTGCTCGCGAACCGAAATTTTTAGGTTCGCAACATCACTACTTCCACATACAGAAATGCAGGGAACACCCCTTGATGAAGTAAAGAAAAATCTGCCTTTTAAGAATTTCACTAGGGAACTTGCAGTGCTGGAGGATCATTTTAGATCATCTCACCTCAGCGGAGAGCTTTAGATCATCAGGTCCTGGGAGAGTGTCCAAATAAATTTATATGAATAGAAAGTATTAAAGGGATATGATACCCCAAAATTTTCTTTTGTGATTCAGACAGACTATAACATTTTAAAAAAGGTTTCCAATTTACCTCTATTATCAAATTTGCGTCATTCCCATGATATTCTGTGTTAAAGAGATACCTAGGTAGGCATCTGGAGCACAATATGACAGGAAATAATGCTGCCATCTAGTGCTCTTGCAAATGGATAACATTCTTGCAAAACTGCTGCCATATAGTGCTCTAGACATGGGCTGGCTCCTAAGCATACATCCCTGCTTTTCAACAAAAGATACCAAGAAAACAAAGAACATTTGATAATAGAAGTAATTTAGAAAGTTGTTTAAAATGACATGCTCTATCTGAATCATGAAATAACATGTTTGTGTTTCATATCCCTTTAAAATTTCATATTAGATTAGATGAAACAAATATGAGGGAGCACGTCACAATGAGAGAACATTGGGGAGGTTACAAGTAGGAAGATTATAATGTTTTTTTCTGCAAAAAAAGAAAATTGATTTCAAGTACAAGTAAGTGTTTAATTATATTACAATACAGGGCAATAGGGAATAAAAACACATTGATATAGTTTCCTGTCCCTTGAATAATCTAATATTTTTTTTTTGGTGAAGAAAAAATAGCAAGTATATTAATATAAAAAAAAGAGAATTAATAGATTTAAACATTGCAGAACAGTGTTAAAATAAAAGGATAACAATGACAGAAGCTCTATAATCACAACACTATAATAGTACGTTCTGCCTTAAATTGATAGTAAATCCTAGCGTTTGTGAAATGCTATGATTTAACACTGGAACAAATAAAGGGGACTTTCAGTCATGAAGTATAAAATACTTCATGCTGGAAGTTTCTTTATTTGTCAGAAGCGTTCGCTGCACTGAGCAGAACACTATTTTTTCAATGAGGTGAAGTTTCCACCTCTTAGCCAATAGCCTTGTGGGCCAGCTGGCATTATGCCGGATAGCTAGCATGCTATTGGCTAAGATCATCTCACCACAAAATAGTGTTCTGCTGTGGGCGGCTTGAGGCGCTCAGCGCAGCGAACGCTTCAGACAAATAAATTAACTTTCAGCATGAAGTATTTTAGACTTCATGACTGAAAGTCCCCTTTATTTGTTCCACTGGTAAATTCTAGCGTTTCAAAAAACCCAGAATTTTAAGTGCCTAGGGCAGCACAAAACCTAATTACACCACTGGCTTACACTGGAGAAGGTGCAGTGTAGGCAGCTGGTATCTCCACATGTCATACTGAAGGTGGTTTACAGGAAGTGCCTGGACTGAAACCTGTACAAGCAACCTTCTCATATTTATCTATCTATCTATCTATCTATCTATCTATCTATCTATCTAGCATCACGGCTAATGGGCAGCAATATGCATCTGCTTGTGCAATGCTGCCCCCTGCTCGCACAGTACCATTTGTGCACGAGCAGGGGCTGTCAATCACCCTGGTCGGAGCTCAGAGCTGGCCTATAGGTTATGAAGCAGAGGTCTCATGACTGCTGCTTTTTAACCATTGATGCTCCAAAACTGCAGCTTAGTCTTCACATAAATTGTAGGCTCAGTGGATCACAAATACACATTCTAAAAACATCTATCTACGTATATCTATCTATCTATAATCTATCTCTGTCTATTTGTATCTATCTATCTATCATCTATCTATCTATCTATCTATCTATCATCAATCACTCTATACTAAGGGATAGATGGGCATATTGAGCACTGCTTGTATACATTCTAAATAATTGCTTGTTTTTTTTAATCACCAAAAATATCTTATAATATAAAAGGCCAAGTGTGTTTGTCTGAATCTATCATGCGCAGTAGAGACAGCGCAAGGACAAACACACCTAGCCTTCTAGTCTACCTGATCGGCTGTCCGCATCGTCACAACAGTGAGCGTGAGTGAAACATGGGCGGGACCAGATGGGGCCGGGCGCGGTCGCCCGCGTGCGAGAGAGACAGATCAAAAAAAAGAGGGGGGGGGGGGGGAGAGACAGAGAAAAAGAGAGAAAAAGAGAGACAGAGAAAAAGAGAGAAAAAGAGAGACAGAGAAAAAGAGAGAAAAAGAGAGACAGAGAGAAAGAAAAAGAGAGACAGAGAGAAAGAAAAAGAGAGACAGAGAAAAAGAAAAAGAGAGACAGAGAAAAAGAAAAAGAGAGACAGAGAAAAAGAAAAAGAGAGACAGAGAAAAAGAAAAAGAGAGAGAGAGAAAAAGAAAAAGAGAAAGAGAGAGAGAGAGAAAAAGAGAGAGAGAGAGAAAAAGAGAGAGAGAGAGAAAAAGAGAGAGAGAGAAAAAAAGAGAGAGAGAGAAAAAAAGAGAGAGAGAGAAAAAAAGAGAGAGAGAGAAAAAAAGAGAGAAAAAGAGAGAGAGAGAGAGAAAAAGAGAGAGAGAGAGAAAAAAGAGAGAGAGAGAAAAAAAGAGAGAGAGAGAAAAAAAGAGAGAGAGAGAAAAAAAGAGAGAGAGAGAAAAAAAGAGAGAGAGAGAAGAAAAAGAGAGAGAGAGAAAAAAAGAGAGAGAGAGAAAAAGAGAGAAAAAGAGAGAAAAAGAGAGAAAAAGAGAGAAAAAGAGAGAAAAAGAGAGAAAAAGAGAGAAAAAGAGAGAAAAAGAGAGAAAAAGAGAGAAAAAGAGAGAAAAAGAGAGAAAAAGAGAGAAAAAGAGAGAAAAAGAGAGAAAAAGAGAGAAAAAGAGAGAAAGAGAAAGAGAAAGAGAAAGAGAAAGAGAAAGAGAAAGAGAAAGAGAAAGAGAAAGAGAAAGAGAAAGAGAAAGAGAAAGAGAAAGAGAAAGAGAAAGAGAAAGAGAAAGAGAAAGAGAAAGAGAAAGAGAAAGAGAAAGAGAGAGAGAGAGAGAGAGAGAGAGAACAAAAGAGAGGGGGGAGAAAGAGCAAAAGAGAGGGGAGAAAGAGAGCAAAAGAGAGGTGGAGCGAGAGAGAGCGCAAAAGAGAGGGGGATAGAGAGCAAAAGAGAAGGGGGAGAGTACTGTACTGTGCTGTACTTTTTGCTGTACTGCAAAAAATGGCTCGTGTGAACCAGCTTTAGGACTAGTTAAAATCTAAAAGGCCGAATCTGTCAAGCGCAGTAGAGACAGCGCAAGGACAAACACACCTGGCTTTTGAATCTACCTGATCTGCTGTCAGCGGCATGACAACGGTGGGCGGGAGCGGGCATGAGCGGACGTGGTTGGGCGTGACGTAGGGGGGCGCGCGTCCGAGAGGGACAGATCAAAAGAGGTGGAGAGAGAGCAAAAGAGAGGGGTGAGAGAGAGCAAAAGAGAGGGGTGAGAGAGAGCAAAAGAGAGGGGTGAGAGAGAGCAAAAGAGAGGGGTGAGAGAGAGCACAATAGAGAGGCTGAAAAAAAGAGAGAGAGCACAAGAGAGAGAGAGAGAGAGAGAGCACAAGAGAGAGAGAGAGAGCACAAGAGAGAGAGAGAGAACGAGAGCACGAGAGAGAGAGAGAGCACGAGAGAGAGAGAGAGAGAGCACGAGAGAGAGAGAGAGAGAGAGAGCACGAGAGAGAGAGAGAGAGAGAGAGCACGAGAGAGAGAGAGAGAGAGCACGAGAGAGAGAGAGAGAGAGCACGAGAGAGAGAGAGAGAGCACGAGAAAGAGAGCACGAGAACGAGAACGAGAACGAGAACGAGAGAGAGAGAGAGAGAGAGAGAGAGAGAGAGAGAGAGAGAGAGAGAGAGAGAGAGAGAGAGAGAGAGAGAGAGAGAGAGAGAGAGAGAGAGAGAGAGAGAGAGAGAGAGAGAGAGAGAGAGAGAGAGAGAGAGAGAGAGAGAGAGAGAGAGAGAGAGAGAGAGAGCGCAAGGGGTGGCACCGCTGTACTGCAAAAAATGCCCCATGTGAACGGGTTTTAGGACTAGTTCATATATATTTTAAGAATCTTCCAAACTGATAGTCACCTTTACAAATACCCAAAGATATGACACAGCCAATGCATCTCGTGCCTCAGGAACACAAAGCAAGCTTTTATTATTTTCTTGGGATTTCCTTCATCATATTATACAAAATCTATAAATAGAACAAATAATAACATTATACAATACATAATGTAATCATTGTACACGTTTAAACAAAGTTATGTTTGTCTGATACTCATATCTAGAATGAACTTAACCTAACTTTGCTGAAGAGGAGGTTTGCAGATGGAGCTGTTGGAGTAAATAGAGGAGTGATTGAAAATGAGAGAAGGGGGTGGAGAAGGTTCCTTCATGAGTTAAAGGGATATTCCATCCAAAATTGGAATTCACATGGATGCTTTTTCAGTTTTGAATAGAAGCATTTTTGTAATATTGAAGACAAAAAAGAGGGCACCTCATAGTGTATATCATACAGGTAAATGTGAAAAACGTACAGATGATGTAAGGCTCACCAGATATCATTGCACCGTACTGTGACTGGTACTTAAGAGTGGGCTAGCACTTCCAGCAGCTATTACACTGGTGAACGATCCCAGGTTGTGATCTATGAGAAACTCCAGAAGTCTCCAACTAGTTTTCCAGCAGGCAAAACAGTTAATAAACATGGAGAACAAATACTGAACCAAGTCAGTGTATAAAACAACTTCCAAAAAGGTATAATAAAAACAATGCTTTATTCTCTTTGCAATGCGTTTCTCGACCAGAAAAACGCTCGTTTCATCAGACAATGAAAAAGACAGATGATTTTTGTAATATACACGTATTGGCAAAAATGCTTCTTATAAAAGCTATTCGGCTAGATTCCGAGTTTTTGTCGGTAAGGCTTGCGGTGCTAATGAGCAGTTTCAAATCACCGCTCATCTACAAACAACGCTGGTATTACAGGTTTTTTTAAACCCGGCGTTAGTCGCAGAAAAGTGAGCGGAGAGCAAAATTTAGCTCCACATCTCACCTCAATACCAGCGCTGCTTATGGTAGCGGTGAGCTGGCTAAATGTGCTCATGCACGATTTCCCCATAGAAATCAATCGGGCAGATCCGGCTGAAAAAAAAAACTAACACCTGCAAAAAAAGCAGCTTTCAGCTCCTAACGCAGCCCCATTGATTCCTATGGGGAAATAAAATTTATGTCTACACCTAACACCCTAACATGAACCCCCGAGTCTAAACACCACTAATATTAAATTTATTAACCCCTAATCTGGCGCCCCCGACCTCGCTGACACCTACATTATATTATTAACCCCTAATCTGCTGCTCCGGACAATGCCGCAACCTACATTATACTTATGAACCCCTAATCTGCTGTTCCCAACATCACCGAACCCTACATTATATTTATTAAGCCCTAATCTGCCGCCCCCAATGTCGCTGCAACCTAACTACAATTATTAACCGCTAATCTGCCGCCCACAACGTCGCCGCCACTATAATAAATATATTAACCCCTAAACCTAAGTCTAACCCTAACCCTAACACCCCCCTAACTTAAATATAATTTAAAATAATCTAAATAAAATAACTTTAATTAACTAAATAATTCCTATTTAAAACTAAATACCTATAAAATAAACCCTAAGCTAGCTACAACATAACTAATAGTTGTATTGTATCTAGCTTATGGTTTATTTTTATTTTAAAGGCAACTTTGTATTTATTTTAACTACGTACGATAGTTATTAAATAGTTATTAACTATTTAATAGCTACCTAGCTAAAATAAATACAAAAGTACCTGTAAAATAAAACCTAACCTAAGTTACAATTACACCTAACACTACACTATAATTAAATGAATTCCCTAAACTAACTACAATTAAATACAATTAAATACAATTATCTAAATTACGAGAAAAAAACAAACATTAAATTACAGAAAATAAAATAATTAAATTTTTTTTAAACTAATTACACCTACTCTAATCCCCCTAATAAGATAAAAAAGCCCCCCAAAATAATAAAAATCCCTACCCTATACTAAATTACAAATAGCCCTTAAAAGGGCTTTTTGCGGGGCATTGCCCCAAAGTAATCAGCTATTTTACCTGTAAAAAGAAAGACAATACCCCCAACATTAAAACCCAACACCCACACAACCAACCATACTCTAAAACCCACCCAATCCCCCCTTAATAAAACCTAACACTAGCCCTTTGAAGATCACCCTACCTTGAGACGTCTTCACCCAACTGGGCAGAAGTGGTCCTCCAGATGGCCAGAAGTCTTCATCCTATCTGGGAAGAAGTGGTCCTCCAGATGAGCAGAAGTCTTCATCCAGACGGCATCTTCTATCTTCATCCATCCGGAGCGGAGCAGGTCCATCTTCAAGACATCCAACGCGGAGCATCCTCGTCCTTCCTTCCGACTAACACTAAATGACGGTACCTTTAAGTGACGTCATCCAAGATGGCGTCCCTTCAATTCGATCATGCCAATCGGAATTAAGGTAGAAAAAATCCTATTGGCTGATCCAATCAGCCAATAGAATTGAGCACGCATTCTATTGGCTGATTGGATCAGCCAATAGAATGCGAGCTCAATCCTATTGGCTGATTGTAAAAGAGCTGATTACTTTGGGGCAATGCCCCACAAAAAGCCCTTAATTTAGTATAGGGTAGGGCTTTTTATTATTTTGGGGGGCTTTTTTATTTTATTAGTGGGATTAGAGGAGGTGCAATTAGTTTAAAAAAATTGTAATTATTTTATTATTTTCTGTAATTTAGTGTTTTTTTTTCCCGTAATTTAGATAATTGTATTTAATTGTAGTTAGTTTAGGGAATTCATTTAATTATAGTGTAGTGTTAGGTGTAATTGTAACTTAGGTTAGGTTTTATTTTACAGGTAAATTTGTCTTTATTTTAACTAGGTAGCTATTAAATAGTTAATAACTATTTAATAACTATTGTACCTAGTTAAAATAAATACAAAGTTGCCTGTAAAATAAAACTAAACCATAAGCTAGCTACAATGTAACTATTAGTAGCTATCTTATGGTTTATTTTATAGGTAAGTATTTAGTTTTAAATAGGAATTATTTAGTTAATTGTAGTAATTTTATTTAGATTTATTTAAATTATATTTGAGTTAGGGGGGTGTTAGGGTTAGACTTAGGTTTAGGGGTTAATACATTTAATATAGTTGTGGTGACGTTGGGGGCGGCAGATTAGGGGTTAATAAATGTAGGTAGGTGTCGGCGATGTAATGGACGGCATATTAGGGGTTAATAAAATTTAACTAATGTTTGCAGATTAGGGGTTAATATATTTATTAAAGTGGCGGCGATGTCGGTTGGCAGATTAGGGGTTAAATTTTTTTATTTAAGTGTTTGCGATGTGGGTTTAGGGGTTAAAAGGTAGTTTATGGGTGTTAGTGTACTTTTTAGCACTTTAGTTAAGAGTTTTATGTTACGGTGTTAGCCCATAAAACTCTTAACTACTGACTTTTAAATGCAGTAGGAGTCTTGACAGGAGAGGGTGTACCGCTCACTTTTTCCAAGACTCGTAATACCGGCGTTAGGAAAATCCCATTGAAAAGATAGGATATGCAATTGACGTAAGTGGATTTGCGGTATGTTCGAGTCGCGGAAAAAAAGTGAGCGGTACACCTGTACCTGCCAGACTCGTAATACCAGCGGGCGTTAAAAAGCAGCGTTGGGACCTCTCAACGCTGCTTTTTAACCCTAACGCAAGACTCGTAATTTAAGTGATAGCTTTTTCAAAAGTGTATCTAAGTATGCACCATGACCAGTATTTTAAACACAGCGCTTGCTCAGAGTTCCTAAGGTTGATTGTACCATCTGGTAAAGACTAAAGGCCAGATAATGTGTGGAGAGCAAATGTTTGCTTGCGAGCGATAAGGGGTTTATCGCAGGTGTTTGCACTCACCGGGCTTATTGCTCATATCAAAGTAAACACAATCACTTGAGCGCAATCGTGATTTACGCAAGAATGATTACTGTGTCACCAAAGCTCTGGTTAACTGTTTCTCAAAACAAAAAAGTGTCACAAAACACATCAAAAAAACATTACACAGTACAGTTACACTCATAATAACACTATCTAATAAGATTATTCAAAAATATATTGCACAAAAAAGTTACAGGTGTTAGTAATAAAGTGTCAAAGTGTGTATTTATTCTATAAATATTTTACATTCCAATGTTCTGCACACAGCAGAATATGTTCCATGCATTTCTAAATAGATATTCCTATATATATATATATATATATATATATATATATATATATATATATATATATATATATATATATATATATATATATATATATATATATATATATATATATATATATATATATGTGTGTGTGTGTATATTTCACTACCTATAGATAATCATGTATACATATATGTATAAATATATATTGTACCAAAATACCATTAGATATATGTAGAAATATGTATTTATTAATAAATAGAACATATTCTGCTACGTGAAGAACATTGGAATGTGAAATATTCATATTTTCATGTTGGGTTAGCGCACCTGAGAATAGGAGATCGGGTTTGTGCAAGAGTGGGGTGATAGTTTTTTTTTTCACTTTTTTTCTCTGTTGACTATGGGGGAATATGTGAATGCGCACGCAATATTCTAACTTTACCTTTTCGCACTTGTTGGGTTAGCACGAGTTTACTTTCAACTCAAAAAGCTTACTTATAGCGCAATTAACACTCTAGCGGGAGCATTCAAATGTGCTTCACTTTTAATCTGGCCCTCCATTTGTTAATTACTGCTGACATGATACAAGTCCCACTGGGGCTCTGAGCAGCTACAATATTTGCCAATACATGTATAGATTTAAGATTTAATTAATCTATTTGCATTTAAATTTTGACCGGAATGTCCCTTTATATCATACACATACATATAACAAGATAGAATCCTTATCTGATAATATTTACCTAATCATAAACCAATGATTAAATTACATTTTTATTTTTATTACTAGTTACAAGTAAAAAGTTATCCCTCCAGCACTAACCCGACAAGCACAAAAGCCGATCTTACACTATTGTGTGCAATAACCTATCCCCCCATAGAAGTCAATTGAGAAAAAAAAGTAGAAAAAAAACCCCTAACACCCTACTCACACAAACCTGATCGCCATAACCCCTTAACTGCCACATAGCCCATCACAAAGTCCCCACTACACTATTAACCCCTAAACTGTCAGCCCCCCAATGCAAAATAAAACACTACACTAATAATCCCTAAACCGCCAGCCCCCCTATGCAAAATAACCCACTAACATCTAAACCTCTTAAACTAACACCCCCCTAAGTTAACCCAAAAAAGACTAATCTTTACCCCTTAACCAAAAAAAAATAACTAACTACCTTAAAAATAAAAATACCAACCATTACTATTAAAATAAAAAAATCTAACATTAGCAAAAAAAAAGTACATTACTTAAATCAACAACCTATTCTAAAACAAAACTACAAATACCCCTTAAAAGGGCATTTTGTAGGGCATTGCCTTAAAGTGATCAAGCTAATTTTCTTTAAATAAACAAACAAACCATCTAACATTATCCCCCCCACCTCTCCCCCCCCAAAAAAAAAACTATGTAAAAAACTAATCTAAAAATTTTCCTGAAAGGGGCATTTGGCTGGGCATTTAGCTCTTTTGCTGCCCAGACCCCCCCCCCCCAATCTTAAAAAACCCATCCAAAAAAAAAAAAACCCTCTAACACTAAAATTTAGCCCTATATAGTAGACACCCAAGATGATGATGGCGGCGCTCCTTCTTTATCCCAGCGGCGGTCCTTCTTCTTACCTTCATCCCGGCAGTGGCAGTTTCAATGGTGGTTTTCATCTTCAGGGCTTCAACACAGAGGTCCTCTTCATGCAGGGGTACCCTTGCATTCCTATTGGATGATTTGCATGTTCAAATTCAAATTAGCCAATAGAATGAAATGAAAAATTTTTGAGCGGTAAATGGGATTGTGTTTGCGCAATCGCATTTACTTTCAACTTGTAATACGAGCGCTTATTACTGCTCTATGCTACCCATAGAAAATATGGGTAGCGTAAATTACTGCGAGTTTGCACAAACACATTTGCAATCAATTTAACAGCGTGCCACTTGTAATATGGATTTGACTGTAAAGAATACCGCAATCTCATGATCTTGCGCTAATGATAGCGCTCCACTCATAATCTGACCCATAATGTTTTATTTTATTTGAAAAAGATGCTATTTAAATCCATGTGACAAAACAATTACCAATGATCGTACAGTGCTGGCTATAACCAGTGTATATCAAGAAACTGTTGTTGATGGTCCTTAGTTCTTAGAAAAGCACATGCAATTTAATCTTCTCAATACTGCTCTCTCTCACACCTAGAGCACGTTACAGAAATCCAGAGACTCAGCCTTCCATCTAGTTGAGATAGGTATGTAAAATGGTGCGCAAGTAAACCCCTGCACATATACTAATCCGCTCCCAAAAAACAGATAGGATAGATACAAAGAATATATAAAAAAAAGGATATGTATATGTGCGCTAGACAGCTAAGGGGTTAATGAATATTAGAGAAGACTAGTGTCTATATTAAATCCACCTGAATCGTTAGTGATATCGAAAATGGACACAAATTCAGGAGTATATAAAAAAGCTAGTATGTATTGCTATGCAAAATTCTAAAAAAATAAAAAGGTATATGACATAAATCCCTTCCATCTCCCTTAGGGCTCCATTTAACGGGATATTAAACAGTAAATATATGATGCACATAATGATGTATTCAATACATATCAGTTGTTTAAAGGGACACTGAACCCACATTTTTTTCTTTCATGATTCAGAGAGCATGCAATTTTAAGCAACTTTCTAATTTACTTCTGTTATCAATTTGTCTTCGTTCTCTTGCTATCTTTATTTGAAAAAGAAGGCATCTATGCTAAGGAGACAGCAAATTGTTGGTTCAGAACCATGGACAGCACTTGTTTATTGGTGCTGTCCAATCAGCAAGGACAACCCAGGTTGTTCACCAAAAATGGGCCGGCATCTAAACTTGCATTCTTGCTTTTCAAATAGACATACCAAGAGAATGAAGAAAATTTGATAATAGTAGTAAATTAGAAAGTTGCTTAAAATTACATGCTCTATCTGAATCACAAAAGAAAAAATGTGGATTCAGTGTCCCTTTAAATATTGATGATATAAGTGCTAAAGTTTAGTTTCTATAAAGTACTCTAGAGTATATATAAAGCAGTAGGTGCTGCCATGTTTTTACTAGTTTTCAATGTATCTCTTCTGCTGAGAACAATTAGGAAAGATATAAAAACCAGGCAATAGAGTTTGTGTAAACAGAGCTGTGTAGAATCCAACATAACCTTGTTTGTATTAGTCTATTTTATAGCCTGTTTTATATCTGTTCCTTATTGTTTGCAGCAGGAAAGTAAGATAAGCGTAAAACTTTAAACAAGCAACAATTTTTAAAGGAAGATAAGCAAAATAAATTATGAAAGTATATTACAAAGTTTTTTTATCTACACATAACTAAACATTTTATATTACAATATCATACTTTTTAATACCCCTTTAAGAAATGCCAGGCGGATAAGGGCGGAAATTTCTGAACCTGTCTGTCTGGCATAATGGCTAGTGGGCAGCAATATGCGTCTGTTTGTGCAATGCTGCCCCCTGCTTGCTCGAGATCATTTGCACACGAGCAGGGGCTGTCAATCACCCTGGTCAGAGCTCAGAGCTGGCCTATAGGTTATGAAGCCGCGGTCTGATGACTGCTGCTTTTTAACCATCGGCGCTCCCAAGCTGCAGCTTAGTCTTCTGATGAATTGTAGGCTCCGTGTTTGGATCACAAATACACATTCCAAATACAGTGCTGTTTATTTTTGTTTTTGTCTTTGCTCCAAACATTTTTTCCCCATCAATAATCTTGGCATAATCAGGAAATATGAATAGAGATGAGATTTTTTTTCATAATGCAGCCTGTTAATAAAATTAGGGGAATACAACAAAAAAGTTGGCACATATTGCAAGTAACAATACGTTTTAAAGGGACAGTCAAAATTAAACTTTCATGATTCAGATAGGACATGTAATTTTAAACAACTTTTCAATTTACTTTTATCATCAAATGTGTTTTGTTCTCTTGGTATTCTTTGTTGAAAGCTAAACCTAGGTAAGCTCATATGTTAATTTCTAAGCCTTTGAAGGCCGCCTTTTATCTGAATGCATTTGACAGTTTTTCACAGTTAGATGCTGCTAGTTTATGCGTGTCATATAGATAACATTGTGCTCACTCCAGTGGAGTAATTTATAAGAAAGCACTGATTGGCTAAAATACAAGTCTGTCAAAAGAAATGAAACAAGGGGCAGTCTGCAGAGGCTTAGATACAAGGTAATCACAGAGGTAAAAGTGTATCAGTGGAACCTTGTTGGTTCTAGCATCTAAGCCCCCCAAAACTATTTTAAATATTGTTGAAGCTTCAGTATATACTGTAGCTATTAGTGCTACAGAGGCTGTGTTAAAAAACTCCCTAGGACCTGCTCATACTAACCAGCTGTAAAAAAAAATGCATATTGTGCTCTGCTACTGAATATTAGAGGTTTGTACAGGTCACTGAAATTGAGTTGCTATGAGAAATCTATTGATTTTTTTAGTGTTTAAAGGTTTTAAAAATGATTTTATTTATTTGTGTAGAAGCTCTGCATGACTCAAATAGGACAGAGGTCTTTCCTAGTATGAGGTTTTACTAGGCTCTGAAAACATTAGTCATAATATGGACCAAATTAAAATTAAAGGGACAGGAAACTCCACAATTTTCTTTCTTGATTTAGATAGAACATACAATTTTACACAACTTTCCAACTTCTGTTATCAAATGTGCTTCATTCTCTTGTTATCCGTTGCTGAAGGAGCAGCATTGCACTACTGGCAGCTAGATGAACACATCTAGCTAGCCAATCACGAGACAAATGTGTGCAGGCACCAATCAGCAAACAGCTCCCACTAGTGTAGGATATGTGCGTATTCTTTTTCAACAAGGGATACCAAAGAACAAAGCACATTTAAAAATAGAAGCAAATTTAAAAGGGTCTTAAAATTACATCCTCTATCTAAATCATGCAAATTTTATTTTGACTTTCCTATCCTTTAACTTATATTAACCTAAAAATGGGGAGTCTACATAGAATGTCTACAATAAGCAAATTAGCAGTGTAATATAAATGTAAAATGTATTTACAGCAGCATTTAGATCTATTTTCCCTTTGTTTTTCTCACTCTTCCCTTGTTGTGCTTTCTTCATCTTTCTTACATTTCACCCATTCCCTACTCTTGTTATTTTCACATAACCGGTGTTATTTTGTGCCCCCTCCTTCCGGTTTTCTTTCCGCCCACCTGCGATCGTGCACCTCAGCTCTGTTTTATGTCCTCACCCATAGCCATATTTGCTGCACACAATCTGTATATCTCATTATGAATTCACACCCACTTTTCTTTCTTTTTCTGGCAACGTCTATCACTTTACAGCTCCTTGTATGTCAACTCATTGACATGTATCTATGGAAACTGTTGCACTTCGCTGACAGCGTCCTAGACGAATGCCTGATGTTCAACAGCAAATTCTTGTGCAGAAGAAAATGTGTCTGGTATTTGTGGCTGGAATGCCCCCATAGAGAGGGTCAGACCAATATGAAAATAGTATGTTCCAAATGGAAATAAAAACTTACTTCTGAACAAATTCAATCTCATAGACATTATACATATGTGTTTGCTTATATCATAGAAGGATCCTGACTGGGATTTTATCAATATATATTATCAGCAGAAGTATAGTTATGTTTTATGCTGCCATAGGCCTTATCTATTCTGCCATTTTGTGCATGGGTGGTTATAAAGCATAAAATTCAGGGGTGCAAACTGTTGAGAGCAAAGCTAAGTATCAATGGTGCTTACCTTATCTTCTATTAACTTTTCCTTTTTTTTTTTTTTAAACCCACAGGCCCTACTTCTCAGACAGCTCGATGCCTTGCAAATTCCGGGCACCTTTGTAGTTTGAAACACCATAACTTTCTTTCTGGGATAGGGAGTTGAGGGAGTTGTGTGCAGTGACATACCAGTGTTTTTAATGGGGGGGACACAATGGGGTGGGGCTATGAGTGTGTGGTGGGAGGAGTCTGGGTGTTGTGGTCAGGCACAGGTGGAGTTGGGTTGTGTCCTGGGCAGAGATTCCAATCTAGGGATGATTGGGAGATTCAGGGTACAACAGTAATGGCTGGGAGTATATTGCACCTCCCAGAACCAGCTGAATTTGTGCTTATTTGTTAGTTATTTGTCCCTCTCCCTAGTTCTCTGCACACCTATATTCCAAGGCTTAAATACTGTACCTCTCATTATTAAATTACTAATAATACAGCCTCTTATATATGTATTACAGCAGAATATAATACTGTACATTGTGTTAATTTATTTTACTAGTTTGCTGTGAATGTTTAGCTGGGTTTTTCTATTCAAGGTCATAACAGCCAATAGAGAAATTGGGGATCAATCGTAATCCTTAAAGGGACATAAAACCCCAAATTTTTCTTTAATGATTAAGATAGAGCATACATTTTTAAACAACTTTCCAATTTACTTATTTTATCTAATTTGCTTCATTCTCTTGGTATCCTTTGTTGTAAGGCATATCTAGATAGACCTGGGAGCTGGGAGTTAGCTGCTGATTGGTGTCTGCACATATATACCTCTTGTAATTGGCTTAGCAATGTTTTCAGCTAGTTCCCAGAAGTGCATTGCTGCTCTCTTTCAAGAAAGAATACCAAAAGAATAAAGCAAAATTGTTAATAGACGTAATTAGATTTTTTTTTTTTTACAATTGTATGCTGTATCTAAATCAGGAAAGAAAGATTTTGGGTTTCATGTCCCTTTAAGAAAAACTTATCAAATGATTTATCTACAAAAATTCCCATAGACTTTAATGGTGATTCTCTGTTCCTAACCATTTGATAAATTGTTCTAAAGGATTGTGACCGACCCCTTGGTGCTTTTCCAATGGCTTCACACTGCTTTAAAGAAAAACGTTCTCATGTGCTGGAGCACTTTGTTATTGCACTGTTGCTAAAACAGACCTCTTTGTTTATCTCTGTAAAGGGGTTAAACGCATGTTAAAATCAGTTTTGTATCAGCAACGCACTACAAATCCTGATATGAATGTGACCAGTGACTATGCACATATCTTGTCCCTGATTGGCTGATCGCTTGTGTTTAGCTTTGGATAGTGCTCTGTATCTGATCTTGCTGCATGTTTAATCCTTTGCAGAAGTGAAACACAAAGTTCTGTGCTACAACATTACAGCATTTTATTCCTGCTCGTTTAGGTCCCTTTATCTTCACCAATACTTAGGAAAAAACACTTCTAAACTATGAATTTTGCACAAAACCTTTGCTGACGGATGATGAGAATTGTACCTTCCTGCTGTCTTATCAAATCAGGTAAAACCTAGCCCACCTCCCTGGTGCCCAGACCAAATGTCACTGCTAATGAACCCCCCACCTCCACTCATTAAACACTGTGACCTGTGAACACCCAAAACTCCAATTATAGCCCCTGGATCCATTACACACACTGGTTAGAGCCTTAAAAAGTTAAAATTACTCAAACTAATATTAAATTATTTGCATTAATATTAAAGGGACACTAAACATAATTTTTTTCTTTCATGATTCAGCTAGAGAATACAATTTTAAACAACTTTCCAATTTACTTATATTATCTAATTTGCTTTATTTTTTAGATATCCTTTGTTGAAGAAAGAGCAATGCCCTTGGGAGAGCCAATCACACGAGGCATCTATGTGCAGCAACCAATCAGCAGCTACTGAGCCTATTTAGATATGCTTTTCAGCTAAGGATATCAAGAGAATGAAGCAAATTAGATAATAGAAGTAAATTGGAAAGTTGTTTAAAACTGCATGCTCTTCCTAAATCATGAAAGAAAAATAATTGGGTTTCATGTCCCTTTAATGTTTAAAAGGACATAAAGTTCAAAAAGACAAAGCTTTACAAGTGTCAGAGCATTGTATTATTGAACTATTGCTTCTATAGGTGTGTGTATTCACCAATCACCAGCTAGCACCCAATAGTACATTGCTGCTCCTGAGACTACTTACATATGCTTTTCAATAAAGGATACCAAGAGAATAAAGTTAATTTGTCCACAGAGAACTATATGTATAATATTGTTACAAACAGTATATTGAAATTACATGCTCTGTCTAAACCATGAACTTTTAATTTTGACTTTCATTTCCCTTTTAATGAAAAAAAAACAGCATTTAATTACAAGGAAATTGTAGCAGCGTTCCGGTACTTTGTTCCCCAAGACACAGGGGGAAAGAGGCAGTATCTCTGCTAGGGGGGGTCTCCCTTCCTCCATCCAAATCCCGGGACAATAGTAGGTCTGCCACCAAAGCAATTGTTGCTGAGAGTGGGGTCAAGCCAATGGTTACATCTCCCCCAGCTGGGCTGGTCTCAGTGGTAGCATCACCTCCCAGGCAGGTATCAATCCCACTACCCCCTCCTTTACCCACACTTTCTTTAAAAAGACACTTGTGGCTCACAGTGCCAGCTGTTTCCATAAAGGTCTCCACTACAGGGAAAAGTGTAGCCAGGAAGCAGGTCTCAATTCTCAACCACTGAAGAAAGGAAAGGAGAGAAGAAAAAAATATGGCAAGACCTAGAGGAACTTCTGACAATACTTTATTTTAACTCAGTACTAGCCTCTAACTACAAACCATTTAACTTATGGTGACAAATTTTACAAAAATCCTAAACATATAGAAAACCATATAGACATTAACATAATGATAAAATATATATCTGACAAAAGGAGGAGTGATTCTGGGGGGCTATAAACAATAAAACTCACGACCATTTGTTTACATTGTCACTATATGCAAAATATATGCAGATGAATCTCTTTCCCCAAAACACATTTTCTACTAATTAATGGTGCTGTGTTAAACAATGTCTAGGAAGTTTCAACCAATAGATGGTGCTGTGTTACACAATGTCTAGGAAGTTTCAACCAATAGATGGTGCTGTGTTACACAATATCTAGGAAGTTTCAACCAATAGATGGTGCTGTGTTACACAATATCTAGGAAGTTTCAACCAATAGATGGTGCTGTGTTACACAATGTCTAGGAAGTTTTAACCAATAGATGGTGCTGTGTTACACAATATCTAGGAAGTTTCAACCAATAGATGGTGCTGTGTTACACAATGTCTAGGAAGTTTTAACCAATAGATGGTGCTGTGTTACACAATATCTAGGAAGTTTCAACCAATAGATGGTGCTGTGTTCCACAATGTCTAGGAAGTTTTAACCAATAGATGGTGCTGTGTTACACAATATCTAGGAAGTTTCAACCAATAGATGGTGCTGTGTTACACAATGTCTAGGAAGTTTTAACCAATAGATGGTGCTGTGTTACACAATGTCTAGGAACTTTAACCAATAGATGGTGCTGTGTTACACAATGTCTAGGAAGTTTCAACCAATAGATGGTGCTGTGTTACACAATATCTAGGAAGTTTCAACCAATAGATGGTGCTGTGTTACACAATGTCTAGGAAGTTTTAACCAATAGATGGTGCTGTGTTACACAATGTCTAGGAACTTTAACCAATAGATGGTGCTGTGTTACACAATGTCTAGGAACTTTAACCAATAGATGGTGCTGTGTTACACAATGTCTAGGAAGTTTCAACCAATAGATGGTGCTGTGTTACACAATATCTAGGAAGTTTCAACCAATAGATGGTGCTGTGTTACACAATGTCTAGGAAGTTTTAACCAATAGATGGTGCTGTGTTACACAATGTCTAGGAACTTTAACCAATAGATGGTGCTGTGTTACACAATGTCTAGGAACCTTAACCAATAGATGGCACTGTGTTACACAATGTCCTTGTATGTGACAGGGGGAACTGTGACAGGAATATTAAAGGAAATACATGGCCAGTTTACTGGATCTGTACCTCTTTATCTTGGTTTCCATAGCTCCTTTTCATCACATCATACCTACATAGACTCTGGAGGGTCCGCAGAGAACTATATGTATAATATTGTTACAAGCATTGCTGCAAACACTGCTGCTGCTAGTTAATATTCAAGACACGTGCACATTCCTGAGCCTACCACAATATGCTGTCATGAAAAGGTTTAAAAAAAGATACCAAGAGAAAGTGCTAAATATGATAGAACATTGAATGTTTTTTTTAAACAACTACAGTTTCTGACTCCCCTTTTTTCGTTATTGTATATTTACAATATGCTACCTCTATATGTTTTAAAAGGACATGGAAGTTAAAGGCAAACTTTTTTGGGATATATATATATATATATATGTATTTATTTTTTTCATAATTATTCTTTTTTTTCATATTTTCTACTTTCTTCTACCCTTTAATATATACATATTTTATATTTTACGTTATTATCTTTTGGCACTATATTTTAGCCGTTTTCACATTTATTTTTTATTTGTATATACTTTTTTATATATACTATTCTTCACATTGTCCCGCACATTTCTCAACACCTCTGGAGGATTTTTGGGTCATCCTTTGGACTTCCCTTTCTATTCATCGAGTCGCTATAAACGTTTTTGAGACTTTCATGTATTATACATTGAGATCCCTTTAAAAGTTCTTAGCATATATTGCTTTTGTTTTTAATACTATTTCTGTTATTGCATATTAAACTACAGGTGGCCCTCGTTTTACAACGGTTCTATTTTACACTGTTTCAGAATAACAACCTTTTTTTCCAGTCATGTGACTGCTATTGAAAAGCATTGAGAAACAGTGCATTTATTAAAATAGCCAGTAGGCGGAGCTGTCCGCTTGTGTTGCAGCAAAGCCAAGCAAGCTGAAATTAATCAGTTTAACCAGACCTGAGCTATCGAGCAGATTTCAAAGGAACAAGATCTTCCTGCCTATAAATCAGTCCAGATTGGAATGCATAGAAAGAACTGTTTGTAGAAAAATGCAAGTGAAGTCTGTTGTGTGATTATTTTATTAGGTTTATAATGCTGTTTAGCAAATGTTTTTGTTCATTTAACTTAGTTTAATTATATATTCTGTGTTGTGTGATTATTTTATTAGGTTTATAATGCTGTTTAGCATTTAAAGTCTTCATTTCAAAGCTTTAAAAATAATGTATTAGGTGTTACTTATGACAATTTTGAGAGGGGCCTGGAACCTAACTCCCTCACCTCCCATTGACTTCATTATAAACTGGGTTTCAATTTACAACGGTTTCGATTTCCAACCATTCCTTCTGGAACCTAACCCCGGCGTAAACTGAGGGCTACCTGTATATATATTTCTTGTACATAACAGATTTTTTAATCGTACTTCGCTTAATCCCTAGTTTGTGGAGCTGTTTTACCATTCACAATATTTTTGAGTCTGATTAGGAGATTTTTGTGGAGCCTGTGTTATTATTGAATCTTTTCTGGCACTATAATAATTACTACTATTCACACTTCCATGTTTCACATAATCATTAAAAAACTTTCCAATTTAATTCTATTATCAAATATACCTCAAAGTATTCTTTCTTATTAAAATAGCTGTTTTCCATGAGAGCATACTGAGGTAGGCTCGTGCATGTGGCCTGAGCACTATATGGCATAAGATCTCATGAAAAGGAGCCACGTTTTAACAAAGGATACCAACAGAGAGAGGGAACATGAGAATAGAAAAATTAGAGCTTTTCAAATTGTGCACGCTATCTGAATCATGGTAGTTTGATTTTGAGCTCCATGTCATTTTAAAGGCACATGACACTATTTTATTTCATTTTATAATTAAATTTACTTTGTTAGTATCCTTTGTTGGAAAGCGGGTATGTAAGCTCAGGAGCATTCCCAGGTGTGGAGCACTAGATTGGAGCAGTTTTGTAAGAATGCTTTTAACAATGTTATACACTGTTGCAATCTAGTGCTCAAAAGCATTATTGCAAAACTGTTGCTATAGAATTTTCCATTCACCTGCATACCTAGCTACCTAGGTATCTACCCAGAATACCATGAGATAAAAGTACATTTGATAATAGAAATTAATTGGGAATTTGTTTCCCCCAAATTGTGTGCTCTATCTTAGTCATGAAATAAGAATATTAGGTTTCACGTCCCTTTAAGTGTTTAAGTCATCCTTCCCCATTGGTTAGTCCCTTGTGCAGAATTCCTTTACAAATATGGTGTCAAGTTTTTATGTACGGCCACACTGTGGCGGCCATCTTGGAAACACTGCCACCATATTTGTAAAGGCAAATGCATAGATTTTGCTTACACCGTGAGCCCTGTTTTGCAGCAGGGGCAAACAAATGCACCAGACTTGATTTAGGTGGTGCCCGGGCCCATAAGGACCCCCTGTAGCAAAACCAATATAAACTTCAAAGGCAGATGGGCTTCTAGAGGTGCAGACCCCTGTAGTTACATCTCTGCCTAGTATCTCCCTCAGGGCATTCACAAAAGCCCACTGAGCAATCAGTCATATTGAGCAGAGGGTTTTAAATAAGACATGGAAAGAGAAAAGTTCTATCTCATTTTATTTGTTATTTTATTTAAAGTTGCAGTAACATAACACCATCAGTTCATTTGTCATAAATACTTTACAGTTTTCATTTAAGTACCACAGTGACTTGATGGATATTACATTTTAATGGATAGGGAGTTAGAGAGTAGACATGCGCATTTGTGAACTTCGGACGAAATGAATGCCGAAGCTGTATTCAGATTTATTATTGTGAAAGTGCAACACACTAAGATCTGGATTTGCACAGATATTAGTGTGTGGTAATTTTTTACAAGAATAAATCCAGCTCCCAAAATTGCAGAGTGCGTCTTGCGGCTACCAAGTTCTCCAAATGCTCAAGCCTTGTAGAGAGATTTGGCAGTGACAAAGACATCTGTTTTGTCTGCTACACATTTGTTACCTGCCTATGCTGGGGGTCAAAAAACAACAAACAAAAAATATTTTCAACCCTCTGTTCTAAGATATTGTCAACATATTCTTCAGAATTGTGCACTAACAAAAACACGCACCAGTCATGTTAGTCAATGGTTACTGGTTCCTTTAACCTATCAGCTGCCAGAGATTGCTACATAATATGCCGCAATCCGCTCTAGCAGAGAAGGAGATAAAGGTGTTTAATACTAATAAATAATTCACATATTTTAAAAATCTAAGGTTTAAATATAATCAGAAAACAAAGTCTGAAATAATAAGGGCTTATGTTTCCTTATTGTCATAAATTACTCTGCCTTGCGGAAAATATATATTAGCCATATAAGTGCTATCTTTATTGGCATGATTCAGAACCTTTTTTATGATTCCTTTTCTTAACACATAATTCCTCTTTTAAATGCCAGCATTTTATAGATGGTAACAGCGAAGATATTAATATATATATAAATAACACTGTTATTTTGCATAAATACGCCTACAGAGACAATTTCATCTCCAGCTTTCGCAATCTGTTTGAATTAAAGTACCTCCAGGATATTTGGAAAGATTGCCTAGCACTGTGTTCTGTTTTTTTTCTGTGCTGTGAACCTGTTCACATTGTAATAAAATATGTACGTCACGTATAAAAAACCCATAGAATTACATTTGTTGTGTACATTTGTTCAGGGACTCACAGGTCACCTGATAGTCTTTGCAGTGGATACAACAGGCAATATCCACTCCTACCACAAGTTCATGCGTTAATGCACACATACTTCTGTCTTTGGTCAGAACTCAGACACTAGCATGCATTTGTCAAGAAAAGTCTTCCTTGGGGTTGAAGCATATCTGATGCCACCTGTTCATGTTGTCATCTAGTCTCTCAGCTGGATGACAGCGTAATTGTCCTTAGAGAGGACTGTGATAATAGTTCTCTGTAGTAAGGGGACTTAAGAAACCGAGGATAAGAGTCTTTCTCCATGAGAATACGAGTCTGTTCTTGCGCTTCATCAAAGCAACTTCGGCAAGCAACCGTTATTTGTTTACGAGTGACCTCTCTTGTCTGATGGTCAACATTGACCTGTGATAAAAAGTAGAGAAAATGGTCATTTGTTTATTGTGTAAAAACAGTTACAATTTAATAAAAATGTGATTCTAAAAAAAGTACAGAAAAAGGTCATACAAATATAATAGTCTATTCACAGTGGTACAAATATGCAGTTATTTTAAGTCACATAGAATTTTTGTGTACATAATTTACAAGCAAGGCAATCAGCTAATTTCCAAGGTGGTCAATGTTGGATTCAGATTTAAACTTTCTGAAAATTAGGTGGCATCTTAGCTGACTTGATTTAGCCACATTT
Organism: Bombina bombina; assembly: GCF_027579735.1. NCBI lineage: Eukaryota > Metazoa > Chordata > Amphibia > Anura > Bombinatoridae > Bombina > Bombina bombina. The sequence continues at coordinate 39,542,362 of NC_069508.1, read as the reverse complement.
GGCTGACTTTTAAAAAAGTTTAAGTAACTTTTTATAAAGGTCAGGTGGATAGTCAGGAATTAATGAATAGATTATATATAGCATTTCCATGTTTTATAGTTTGTAGATATTAAGTAAACAATATAATTAATCCTGGATCTTTCAATAAGTCAAATATTATTTTGTTTTTTAACTAAGGTTTGCTAAACATAGTAATACTTCCTATGAGTATTTTGTAACATATAGACAGAATGTTTTGCATTAAAACATTTATATTACAAGTTTAAACCTTTATGCTCACTTGGCACTTTATCTGATTCAAGATTCAAACCATATAAATACATTTAGTTTCAATGTCATAAAGTTCTATAGCGTCCACATTTTTTCAATGATATTTTTTTAATCTATAGATATGACTTTTTATCTATAGCCAGAATCCACCATTTTTTGTAGTCAAATAGAATCACTATCTAAGAATCTGCTTAATTGTTTAAAATTTTAATTTAATAATCTCTTAATAATCTAGAGATCCTCACCTCTCGAGGTGCCCCGCTCTGTAAAAACTCTTGAAATATTCTTTCAGCTTTGTCTTGAAGTTTGGCAGTTGACCTGGTTCTCCTGTAATCTTCACAGGCGACCCAGAACTCAAGGTTTTCTTCACTGAACTCTGTTTGCAAGAAGGCGCGAAATGCGCTGATACCTTCTACAAAAGAGATAAAGATAAATTAGTTCTTTTTCACTGTTTTTCTTTAAAGGGACATTTATAAAACAATCAAATGTATTTCAGGCTTTTTTATTACATGAATTATGGGCTTGATCATCAAAATCTCACCTAGATTTATATCACCCCCATACCCCCAAATAAAGATCTCTCAAATTAAAATTTGCTTTTCTAAAATTCTTTGTGGGGCCTTGCAACTCAGATAAAACCTCTTGGATAGTCTTGCCAGGCCACAGAGTTTTAGATTTATTTATTTATAAAACATTTTACCAGGAAGGATACATTGAGATTTCTCTCATTTTCAAGTATGGGTCCCTATGTCTTTAACCCCTTTAACAATATTATAGACATAGTTAAAATTGCACTCAGGAGTTAAAATGCATTGCGGATGGACACCACCAATTAGCCAATGAGGAGTAATTTTAACCACGTTGTAAGGGTTAAACTAATGTTTACTAATGAACATAAAACAAAAAAAAAGTACTTTAGAAGGTCTCTTTAATTAGTACATTGCTCTGTGATGTAGCTACAAATATATACAAATTCTATGTATTTCTTTTCTTTAACTGCAAATTAATCTCTTCTGCATTATGATATATTTTTGTCTCTGGCTTAATTTCAAAATGAATTGCAATTAAGAAATCAACGCATACCAAATGATTAAGAATTACGAATGCTCAGGATACATCTGTAGGCATCACATGTAATATTCATTTGGGATAACGTTCGTCGAACCTAATGAAATGTCTCCTATAAACTGTATGTTATTTCCCCTGATAACCAACCCCACCTCCTCTCTGATCAATCCATTCGCAATGCGGCTATACAGGAGCTGTCATTTATTGCATTTTTTTCAAGGGTAAATAAAATGACATCTTTTTTTTTATTGTGTCTGCATTATGTTCTGCGTTTCTTCAATATATATTTAAGAACCCTCACCTTTACTTCTGAGAAGCTTGTTGAAGGAATCTTTCCAGCTCATGTATTCCTTCATTGCGTTTCTGCAGAGAAAAAGAACAATTGACGCCATTAAACTCTGCGTACGTAGCATAATAATACCATGAAACATCATTTATGTACTGTACAGTCCTAATCCCCCTATATTACACATCACTTAGTTTAAAAACAACTACTAAAATTAATAAAAGCAGCATAGAAATAAGCATTGAAAGATACAGTATAAAGTATTTCTTACTGAATGTAACATGGTATAAATCTATATTTATCATAATAATAATAATCCTTCTAAATTCAAATGGAACTGCATATCCATACAGTTTAAAAGATAAGGTTAATTTGGTATATCACATTTGTGTATGTCATAACTTAAAATGGTGCTTTTTATTCCAGTGAGAGAAATCTTTTTAATTCCTGTTATCATTTGATCTCCCTTTTCAAACTAAAGAGATTTTGGTGCATTTGATACCAGAAGACAGGAACTATAAAAAAGATTTGTCTCACTTGAAAGAAAAAAAAAATCTCTCCTCTTGACAAAGTTAATGCTATATATTGGGATACATCATCGGAAAATATGTAATATATATATATATATATATATATATATATATATATATATATATATATATATATATATATATATATATATATATATATATATATATATATATATATATATAAATAATAAACTTAAATATAAAATATTAAACAAAAGAATTGTGAAAGTACCTTGAATTTGATTTATTTTTGATATACCAGCTGAAGTAGCCAGTAGTCACAGCATGTTGTCCAATTTCTACCTTATGCAGTAGCGTTCCTATAGAAGATCGCATCTCTTTAACCCTATGATACAAAATAATCCAGATGAAAAATTAAGTAATAATTATTTCCTGTTTGAGTAGCAATAAGCAGGTAATATTTTCTCAGATTCTTCTTGCCATATAAAGGCTCTCTTACCATTCCAAGCAAGAGCAAGGCTTCTCTGCTAGTCCTTTGCACATGATTACAGTAATATTTCCTATTCCTATGCCCAGAGATTTCTAGCTTTATATTTGTGAGAATTCAGAGTACAGCCTCTTTAGGAGGAGGAGGAGTAGGGCATAGCACTTACTGGATAGAGGCAAAGCAGACATACAACCTCCTCCCACTTAGATGTGCCAGAAAAAGGCTGTGCTTTAAGAAATTGCATGGATAGATCCTGCTGGCTCCTCACTGCATAACATTCTATTCTTTTTTTATCTGTTAAGCAGAATAGAGAAAAACCAAAGACCAAACACAAAGAGGGATTCAAATCCTCGTTGCATCACACTGATAATGAAATCACAAGGGTTTTATACAAGTGTGCACAAACATGTAATACATTTTTTTATATTAGCTGAGATTTGATGAATCCAAATGAGTAATAATTCAAAAACATTTAACATGAGAGCATTTTTTAATTTCTCTCACCAAAAGGAGGTGATTTTCAGTCATGTGTTGTTATTTTGGAATGTCAAAACCCTCATCTTAGGGTGTCACACGGGTGTAGGTAAAAGCCGAATCCAGCCGGATCTTGCCAGATCCTAATTTAGACAGATACACAAAGTGTTTTCCACACAAACATATCCAGACACCGCTGGATCCAATACTATTTTACACAAAACATCTGGATCCTACCAGAACCAAACTTATTTTACATAAAAACAACCAGATCCTTCCAGATACATCTCTAACTTGGACAAACACACACAAACTCAAGACTTTTTCACAAACACTTATGTAGACAATGCTAAATCCAATGCCGTTTGACAGAAAAATATCTGGAACCTGCCAGAACACATCCCCCCCCAGAAAATTGTGTTTAAAAATAGGATTGGATCCAGCAGTATCTGTGGATCCAGCAGTATCTGGATGTGTTTGTATGGAAAATACGTCTGATTTCTATCTGTCTAAATTAGATTTGGAACCGGCAGGGTCCAGCTGTTTTTCTTCAAGATCCAAATGGTTTTATATGAAATAACTTTGGACCTATCAGTGTCTGGATGTGTTTGTGTAGAAAACTCTTGGATTAATGTGTGCTTGTGTAAGTGAGACAGGGATCCAGCAGGATCCGGCAAGATGCATTTTTTACCCATTTCCTTCACACAGAATTAGGATTGAGGGTGTAAATATCTCATTGATTGCTGTATATGAATGAGCATAACTTCTCTTAACAGAGTTTTGTAACAAATATTGGGCTAGATTACAAGTAGAACGCTAATTTATCTTGCATGCTCAATAGAATAGAATGCAAGCTAAATCCTATTGGCTGATTGGATCAGCCAATAGGATTGAAGCTCAATCCTATTGGCTGATTGCATAAGCCAATAGAATTTTTTCAACTTTAATTCCGATTGGCTGATAGAATTCTATCAGCCATTCGGAATTCAAGGGACGTCATCTTGGATGACGTCCCTTAAAGGAACCTTCATTCTTCAGTAGCCGTCGTCAGAAGAGGATGCTCCACAATGGATGTCTTGAAGATGGAGCTGCTTCGCGTCGGAAGGATGAAGATAGAAGATGCCGTCTGGATGAAGACTTCTGCCCGCCTGGAGGACCACTTCTTGCCGCTTGGATGAAGACTTCTCCCGGCTTCGTTGAGGACTTCTGCCCGCTTGGATAAAGACTTCTCCCGGCTTCGTTTTTTTAGATAGGATTTTATTTGGGGGGTTTGGTTGTGTGGTTGGTGGGTTTTACTGTTGGGGGGCTGTTAGTATTTTTTTTTTTACAGGTGAAAGAGCTGATTTCTTTGGGGCAATGCCCCACAAAAGGCCCTTTTAAGGGCCATTGGCAGTTTAGTGTAGGCTAGGTTTTTTTTTTTATTTTGGGGGGGCTTTTTTATTACGATAGGGCTATTAGATTAGGTGTAATTAGTTTAAATATTTGATAATTTCTTTTTTATTTTGGGTAATTAAGTGTTTATTTTTTTTTGTAATTTAGTTAATTGTATTTAATTAATGTAATTGATTTGATTGTAGTGTAAGGTTAGGTGTTAGTGTAAGACAGGTAAGGTTTTATTTCTCTTGTAAGGTGTATCCAGTCCATGGATCCATTACTTGTGGGATATTCTCCTTCCCAACAGGAAGCTGCAAGAGGAACACCCACAGCAGAGCTGTCTATATAGCTCCTCCCCTAACTGCCACTACCAGTCATTCTCTTGCAGCTCTCGACAAGTAAGGAAGTAGCTAGAGAGATGTGGTGAATTTATTTAGTTTATCTTCAATCAAAAGTTTGTTATTTTCAAATGGTACCGGAGTTGTACTGTTTTAGCCTCAGGCAGAAAGTTGAAGAAGAGTCTGCCTGTGGTTTTTGATGATCTTAGCAGGTTGTAACTAAGATCCATTGCCGTTCTCACACATAACTGAAGAGATGAGGTAACTTCAGCTGGGGGAATGGCGTGCAGGGTCTCCTGCTATGAGGTATGTGCAGTTTAAATTTTTCTAGAGAAATGAATATGCTAGAAAATGCTGTAGTTATTTAAGGTAAGCCTGATTACAGTGATTTAATAACGACTGGTATCATGCTTGCTGTAAAAGGTAATATTCTTATTACTTTCTCACATTACTGAAAAATAAGATAACGTTTGCTGGAAGTGTTTAAACGTTTTTTTCTACATTTTGGTGATAAAACTTTATTGGGGCCCAGTTTTTTCCACATGGCTGGCTAGATTTTGCCTAGGGATAGTTTTGTTTGGCCCTCTCACTGTGAATACAGGTTGGGAGGGGCCTATTTTAGGCCTAGATTGTGCATTAGTTTTTGCAGTTTGAGACATCCAGCTTCCCTGAAGGAGTCCCCTGAACATTTAGGACCTCTCCAAAGGGGTTTTGTGCCTTCCAAAGTTGTTGTATGGGCAGGTAGGGCCACAGCAAAGCTGTGGCAGTTTGTTGTGACTGTTAAAAAACGTTTATATCGTTTTTTTGATCCGGTTTTGAAACTAAGGGGTTAATCATCCATTTGCAAGTGGGTGCAATGCTCTGTTAGTCTATTATACACACTGTAAAAATTTCGTAAGATTTACTGCTTTTTATCACTGTTTTTCAATTTCTGACAAAATTTGTTTCTCTTAAAGGCACAGTACCGTTTTTATTTTTTACTTGTTTACATTTATCAAAGTGTTTTCCAAGCTTGCTGGTCTCATTGCTAGTCTGTTTAAACATGTCTGACATAGAGGAAACTCCTTGTTCATTATGTTTAGAAGCCATTGTGGAACCCCCTCTTAGAATGTGTACCAAATGTACTGATTTTAGAGGCGCCAAGTACATCTAGCGCCCATGGCGTTTACTTTACAAGACATGGCGGCAGTTATGGATCATACCCTTACAGCGGTATTGTCCAAACTACCAGGGTTACAAGGAAAGCGAGACAGCTCTGGGTCTAGAAAAAATACAGAGCACTCTGATGCTTTAGTAGCTATGTCTGATATCCCCTCACAATATGCAGAAGCTGAGGCAGGAGAGCTTCTTTCTGTGGGTGTTTTTTCTGACTCAGGGAAGATGTTTCAACCTGATTCTGATATGTCTACATTTAAATTTAAGCTTGAACACCTCCGCGTGTTGCTCAGGGAGGTTTTACCTACTCTGGATGACTGTGACACCATTATAGTGCCAGAGAAATTGTGTAGATTGGATAAATACTATGCAGTGCCTGTTTACACTGATGTTTTTCCAATACCTAAAAGGTTTTCAGAAATTATTACTAAGGAATGGGATAGACCAGGTGTACCGTTCTCTTCCCCTCCTATTTTTAAGAAAATGTTTCCAATAGATGCCGCTACACGGGACTTATGGCAAACGGTCCCTAAGGTGGAGGGAGCAGTTTCTACCCTAGCTAAGCGTACAACTATCCCTGTCGAGGACAGTTGTGCTTTCCTAGATCCAATGGATAAAAAGTTAGAGGGTTACCTTAAGAAAATGTTTATTCAACAAGGTTTTATTCTCCAGCCTCTTGCATGCATTGCTCCGGTCACTGCTGCTGCGGCCTTCTGGTTTGAGTCTCTGGAAGAGGCCTTACAGGTAGAAACTCCATTGGATGATATACTTGACAAGCTTAAAGTGCTTAAGCTAGCCAATTCATTTGTTTCTGACGCCGTTGTTCATTTAACCAAACGGCTAAGAACTCAGGTTTTGCTATTCAGGCGCGTAGGGCGCTATGGCTTAAATCCTGGTCAGCTGACGTTACTTCAAAGTCTAAGCTTCTCAACATTCCCTTCAAGGGGCAGACCCTATTCGGGCCTGGACTGAAGGAGATCATTTCTGATATTACTGGAGGAAAAGGTCATGCCCTTCCTCAGGATAGGTCTAATAAATTAAGGACAAAACAAACTAATTTTCATGCCTTTTCGAAACTTTAAGATGAGCGTGGCATCAACTACCTCTAATGAAAAGCAAGAGGGAAATTTTGCCCAGTCCAAGCCGGTCTGGAGACCTAACTAGGCCTGGAACAAAGGTAAGCAGGCCAAGAAGCCTGCTGCTGCCTCTAAGACAGCATGAAAGATCAGCCCCTGATCCGGTAACGGATCTAGTAGGGGGCAGACTTTCTCTCTTCACCCAGGCTTGGGCAAGAGATGTCCAGGATCCCTGGGCGTTGGAAATTGTGTCCCAGGGATATCTTCTGGACTGCAAAGCTTCTTCCCCAAAAGGAAGATTTCACGTCTCACAATTATCTGCAGACCAGATAAAGAGAGAGGCATTCTTACATTGTGTTCAAGACCTCCTAGTTATGGGAGTGATCCACCCAGTTCCAAAGGAGGAACAGGGGCAAGGCTTCTATTCAAATCTCTTTGTGGTTCCCAAGAAAGAGGGAACCTTCAGACCAATCTTAGATCTCAAGATCCTAAACAAATTTATCAGGGTCCCATCTTTCAAGATGGAGACTATTCGAACCATCCTACCTATGATCCAGGAGGGTCAATACATGACTACCGTGGACTTAAAGGATGCTTATCTTCACATTCCGATACACAAAGATCATCATCGGTTTCTCAGGTTCGCCTTCCTAGACAGGCATTACCAGTTTGTGGCTCTTCCCTTTGGGTTAGCTACGGCACCAAGAATCTTTACGAAGGTTCTGGGGTCACTTCTGGTGGTCCTAAGACCGCGGGGCATAGCAGTAGCCCCTTACTTAGATGACATTCTGATACAGGCGTCAAATTTCCAAATTGTCAAGTCCCATACGGACATTGTTCTGGCATTCCTGAGGTCTCATGGGTGGAAAGTGAATGAAAAAAAAAGAGTTCTCTATCCCCTCTCACAAGAGTTTCCTTCCTGGGAACTCTGATAGATTCTGTAGAAATGAAGGACAGGTTGTCAAAACTTCTAAATTCCTGCCGTGTTCTTTATTATACTTCTCGCCCTTCGGTGGCTCAGTGTATGGAAGTAATCGGCTTAATGGTAGCGGCAATGGACATAGTTCCGTTTGCCCGCCTACATCTCAGACCGCTGCAACTCTGCATGCTCAGTCAGTGGAATGGGGATTACACAGATTTGTCCCCTCTACTAAATCTGGATCAAGAGACCAGGGATTCTCTTCTCTGGTGGCTATCTCGGGTCCATCTGTCCAAAGGTATGACCTTCCGCAGGCCAGATTGGACAATAGTAACAACAGATGCCAGCCTTCTGGGCTGGGGTGCAGTCTGGAACTCTCTGAAGGCTCAGGGGTCATGGACTCAGGAGGAGACACTCCTTCCAATAAACATTCTGGAACTAAGAGCGATATTCAATGCTCTTCAGGCTTGGCCTCAGCTAGCGGCAGTGAGGTTCATCAGATTTCAGTCGGACAACATCACGACTGTAGCTTACATCAACCATCAAGGGGGAACAAGGAGTTCCCTAGCGATGTTGGAGGTTTCAAAGATAATTCGATGGGCAGAGATTCACTCTTGCCATCTATCAGCTATCCATATCCCAGGAGTAGAGAACTGGGAGGCAGATTTTCTAAGTCGACAGACTTTTCATCCGGGGGAGTGGGAGCTCCATCCAGAGGTGTTTGCACAGTTGATTCAACGTTGGGGCAAACCAGAACTGGTTCTCATGGCGTCTCGCCAGAACGCCAAGCTTCCTTGTTACGGATCCAGGTCCAGGGATCCCAAGGCAACGCTGATAGATGCTCTAGCAGCGCCTTGGTCCTTCAACCTGGCTTATGTGTTTCCACCGTTTCCTCTGCTCCCTCATCTGATTGCCAAGATCAAACAGGAGAGAGCATCAGTAATTTTGATAGCACCTGCGTGGCCACGCAGGACTTGGTATGCAGATCTGGTGGACATGTCATCCTTTCCACCATGGACTCTCTCTCTGAGACAGGACCTTCTACTTCAGGGTCCTTTCAACCATCCAAATCTAGTTTCTCTGCGGCTAACTGCTTGGAAATTGAACGCTTGATTTTATCAAAGCGTGGCTTCTCCGAGTCGGTCATTGATACCTTAATACAGGCGCGAAAGCCTGTCACCAGGAAAATCTATCATAAGATATGGTGTAAATATCTTCATTGGTGTGAATCCAAGGGTTACTCATGGAGTAAGGTCAGGATTCCTAGGATATTATCTTTTCTCCAAGAAGGATTGGAGAAGGGTTTGTCAGCTAGTTCCTTAAAGGGACAGATTTCTGCTCTGTCTATTCTTTTGCACAAACGTCTGGCTGAGGTTCCAGACGTGCAGGCGTTTTGTCAGGCTTTAGTCAAAATCAAGCCTGTGTTTAAACCTGTTGCTCCACCTTGGAGTTTAAATTTAGTTCTTAAGGTTCTTCAAGGGGTTCCGTTTGAACCTTTGCATTCCATAGATATTAAGCTCTTATCCTGGAAGGTTCTGTTTTTAGTAGCTATCTCCTCGGCTCGAAGAGTTTCGGAGTTATCTGCTTTACAATGTGATTCCCCTTATCTCATTTTTCATGCAGATAAGGTAGTGTTACGTACCAAACCTGTTTTTTTACCTAAGGTGATATCTAATAAAAATATCAATCAGGAGATTGTTGTACCGTCACTGTGTCCTAATCCTTCTTCAAAGAAGGAACGTCTTTTACACAATCTTGACGTGGTTCATGCATTAAAGTTTTATTTACAAGCTACTAAAGATTTTCGTCAAACATCTGCATTGTTTGTTGTCTACTCTGGACAGAGGAGAGGCCAAAAGGCTTCGGCAACCTCTCTTTCTTTTTGGCTAAGGAGTATAATACGCTTAGTTTATGAGTCTGCTGGCCAGCAGCCTCCTGAAAGGATTACAGCTCATTCTACTAGAGCGGTAGGTTCCACATGGGCTTTTAAAAATTAGGCTTCTGTTGAACAGATTTGTAAGGCGGCGCTTCATACTTTTTCAAAATTCTATAAATTTGATACTTTTGCTTCTTCGGAGGCTAATTTTTGGAGAAAGGTCTTGCAGGCAGTGGTGCCTTCCGTTTAAGCGCCTTCCTTGTCCCTCCCTTCATCCGTGTCCTATAGCTTTGGTATTGGTATCCCACAAGTAATGGATGATCCGTGGACTGGATACACCTTACAAGAGAAAACAAAATTTATGCTTACCTGATAAATTTATTTCTCTTGTGGTGTATCCAGTCCACGGCCCGCCCTGTCATTTTAAGGCAGGTGTTTTTTATTTTTAAACTACAGTCACCACTGCACCCTATAGTTTCTCCTTTCTCTTGCTTGTCTTCGGTCTAATGACTGGTAGTGGCAGTTAGGGGAGGAGCTATATAGACAGCTCTGCTGTGGGTGTTCCTCTTGCAGCTTCCTGTTGGGAAGGAGAATATCCCACAAGTAATGGATGATCCATGGACTGGATACACCACAAGAGAAATAAATTTATCAGGTAAAGGTGTTTTTACAGGTAAATTTGTATTTATTTTAGCTAGGTAGTTAGTTAATAGTTAATAACTATTTACTAACTAGTCTACCTAGTTAAAATAAATACAAACTTGCCTGTGAAATAAAAATAAAACCTAAGATAGCTACAATATAACTATTAGTTATATTGTAGCTATTTTAGGATTTATTTTATAGGTAAGTATTTAGTTTTAAATAGGAATTATTTAGGTATTAATTGTAATTTTTATTTAGATTTATTTTAATTATGTTAAAGTTAGTGGTGTTAGGGTTAGGGTTACGTTAGGGTTAGGGTTAGACTTAGGGTTAGGTTTAGGGGTTAATAACTTTAGTATAGTGGCGGCGACATTGAGGGTGGCAGATTAGGGGTTAATAAGTGTAGGTAGGTGGCAGCGATGTCGGGGGCGGGAGATTAGGGGTTAATAACTGTAATGTAGGTGGCGGCGACATTGAGGACGGCAGATTAGGGATTAATAAGTGTAAGGTAGGTGGTGGCGATGTCGGGGGCGGCAGATTAGGGGTTAATAAGTGTAAGGTAGGTGGCGGCGATGTCGGGGCGGCAGATTAGGGGTTAATAAGTGTAGATAGGTGGCGGTGATGTCGGGGGCGGCAGATTAGGGGTTAATAAGTGTAGGTAGGTATCGGCGATGTTGGGGGCGGCAGATTAGGGGTTAATAACTGTAATGTAGGTGGCAGCGATGTTAGGGGCAGCAGATTAGGGTTGTTTAGACTCGGGGTTTATGTTAGGGTGTTAGGTGTAAACATAACTTTTCTTTCCCCATAGGAATCAATGAGGCTGCGTTACGGAGCTTTACGCTCCTTTATTGCAGGTGTTAGGCTTTTTTTTAGCCGGCTCTCCTTATTGATGTCTATGGGGAAATCGTGCACAAGCACGTAAAACCAGCTCAAAGCAGCGCTGGTATTTGAGTCTGGTATGGAGCTCAACGCTGCCATATTGCCTGCTAACGCCGGGTTTTTGTAAACCTGTAATAGCAGCGCTATAGTGAGGTGAGCGGTGGAAATAACTTGCAAGTTAGTACTGAGCCGCTCATAACGCAAAACTCGTAATCTAGCCGCTTATTTGCTGCAATTATTTTTTAATAGCCATACTTCATCTCCAAGAAATCTTGGTAGAATTATCTGAGTCCTGAATGGTGATTTATTATTACACTGATCACTGGGGGACACATAATTGGTAAAGTACCTGGTTCAATTCCAGATCCATTTGTGACTGGAGGTGAGCTAGCTCGGGAACTCATGAATGTCCAGACTGCTGTAATTTTACTTTGAAATAAGTGCATTCATTTTGGGAGTATCTTCCATCAGGGGGAAATGTGTTTGAGGGGATCAGATATAAAATATATTGTGTCATTAGAGCTCCTTCCTTTGTTCTTCATTGTTAGTTATAATTTTGACCTTTAAGAAGAGCTGACCATGGCACTGTAGTGTGGGTAGCATCTTGAATTGTCATTGATTGCCTTGGGAGTGGTGCCTCTGTTATTCTCTGAATCACTTGGGGAAGTGGGACTGAGTATTATTGTAACTATGTTGTTTGTATGATACTCCACCCACTACTTGCCTTATTTGGAGTAGCCAATCAGAACATGTTACTGGAGTAGACAAGGCTAGTCACAATCATTATGTTTTGCAGTTCATTACCTATCCAATAAAGGACAGATATAGATGTAGAGTTAGCCTTGCGATGCCTCCCATGTGCTCCATCAGTTTTCAGAATTAGCAAACTCTTAATCTTAGGAGCTTTCAATTACATTTCACCCAAAACAAGAGATATTTGTGTATTTTTCACAACCTTCTATAACGCACAATAAAGAAACCACTGTCCAGTTTGTAAGACCTATATCACACCTCTCAACATTTATGGCTGGGAAATGGGGACTAAGGAGATTGATAGAGGCCTGTCACTATTTTGTGGGTGGCGTTCTGTTGGGCGGGTTGGGATCATGGGACCTGGTTAATGGGCGAGATTGAGGGTGTGTCTGGTTGACCAGTGGGTGTGTCTGTGCAGTTTGTGGGCTTGTCTGTGTGTTCTGTGGGTGTGTCTAAGGGAAATTCTGCAAATAGGGACATATTACTGTCTCGGAGGGAGAGAGCTCAGAATCAGGGACGGTCCTCTCAAATAGGGACAGCTGGGAGGTCTGATATATGTAGCGTGTACTAGCTCTTCACTTTTATGCAAAGGCCACATTTCAAAACATTTATCACTTTACCTATGCTAATGGTATTTAAAGTGGGTGGGTACAAAAATGGTGATACACTGGGGACTCTTTTGTGTTAGGAATATATATCCCCAATAGTAAATCTGCTCTAAGGCACTCTAAGGATTTTTCAACCAGTGTCATACAATTCATTTAACATTTTGGGGATCGCACAGAGCAAAAAAAAAAAAACATTACACACAATGTGAAATAAATTCAATAATCTATTTGATTATCATTAAACCTAGAGATTGGGGCTTTTTAATAATATTTTTTTTTTAAATAAAATGATCAAAAACTTTTTTTCCCTGCCTGTAAGTCACACTGTTCTCTGCCTGTATTTTTTTTTGTGTGTATGTTCTAAAATGCAAATAATAGTCTATATTTATATAAAACAACAAATATTATCTTTCTGATTACAGTACTTTACTATCTTTTGAGAGTACTATGTATACAAAAGTAATAAAATTGATATAAAACTACCTTTAGGTTGCATGTATAAGCTGTGCTGTGATGTAAATATTGGCTGAATAGCATAAGAAATTGCCCCATTTTAAATATTTAAATATTCCAAAATTCAAACTGTGACGGATCCCCTGCTACCCCGACTGGGTAGCTCTGCTGATTAACCCTTGCAGCCCGGTGCCCGTGACAACTCCCCCCCTTCCCCCTTCCAGTTTGGCAGACCCGGCTAGATCCACACGGGTCTACATGGGGCTGTCCGAGGAGCACTTTAGTTCAGTCTGCCAGGAAAGTCCATCAGCATTCCCATTGCTTTTTTCCCGGCCTGTATTGAACATTGAAGTTGAAGGGCTGCAGAGCTAAACTCCACCTTAGCAAGCATCCGCTATCTCCCGATTCTCGGTTCAGCAACACCAGAGGGTTGTGGTCTGTAAGGACAGTGAAAGGCCTTCCATATAGGTATGGTTGCAGTTTCTTAAGGGCCCATACCAGGGCCAGGCATTCCTTTTCCACCGCTGCGTAGCCTACCTCTCAGGGTAACAGCTTCCTACTGATGTAGGCTACGGGGTGGTCTTGTCCTCCTTCGTCCACTTGGCTTAGGACTGCTCCCAACCTGAACATGGAGTCATCTGTATGAACACAAAAATGTTTGTTGGGGTTAGGAGTGGCCAAGACAGGGGCAGAGACCAAAGCAGCCTTGATGCTCTGGAAGGCAGTCTCGCATTCTGGGGACCACAGGACCTGTCGGGGCAGTCTTTTACGTGTCAGGTCAGTCAGGGGTTTTGCCAGGGTGCTGTAATTAGGGAGCAACTGTCGATAATAACCGGTGGATCCTAGGAATGCTAAGACTTGGTTCTTGGTTTGAGGGGTGAGCCAGTTTGCCACTGCCTCAACTTTGGCTGGCTCTGGCCATTGCTTCCCACAGCCCACTCAGTGGCCCAGGTACTGTACCTCCGAGTGCCCTATAGTGTATTTGTCATGCTTCAGAGTGAGCCCGGTGGCCCTGAGGCAATCTAGGACGACGCCTAGGTGGAGCAAATGGTCCTCCCAAGTGTCGCTAAAGATGGCAATGTCATTCAGATATGCACAGGCATAGTCCTGGAGGCCATTCAGCAGGCGATCCACCATTCTCTGGAAGGTGGCTGGAGCATTCTTCATCCCAAATGGCATTGCCGTGAACTACAAGAGGCTGAAAAGGGTGATGAAGGGAGACTTGGGGGCTGACTCAGGGTCTAGAGGGATCTGCCAGTATCCCTTGCAGAGGTCAAGAGTGGTCAGGAGATGACCTTGGGCAATTCTGTCAAGGAGGTCATCAATTCAGGGCATGTGGTAGGCGTCAGTGGTGGTTCTGTCATTGAGCTTACAGTAGTCAATGCAGAACCAGGTACTGCCATCTTTCTTGGGTACCAGTACCACCAGGGAGGCCCAGGGACTGTTGGATGGTTCAACAACACAGAGGTCCAACATTCCCCAGAACTCCTGGTGCATACTGTTTCTAATGGCTTCAGGGACTCTGTAAGCGGCCTGCCTCAGGGGAGTCTGTTCCGGAGTCTCTGCTCATTGTATGGCCACTGTGGTATACCCAGGGGCATTAGAGAACATATCTTGCCAGCCTTCTAGTAAGTGCTGGACTTGCTGCCTCTGGGCAACCGCTAACCTTTCATCTAGGGCAATATCAGCTATTCCCTGGGGGGCTTGGTTGGGAAGGGGAAACTCCAGCATGGGGAGACTCTATGAGTCCTCCACAGCCGGGGCACATATCACGGCCACATCTTGGGCTTGCCTGGAGTATGCCTTCAGCATGTTCACATGAAAGGTTCTCTGGATCCTGCCATCTGAGCATTTGGATACTAGGTAGGTGGTGTCATTAATCTGCTCTACTACCTGGTAAGGGCCTTGCCAGGCAGCCTGTAACTTGTCTGTTTTGATAGGCTTTAGGGCAAGCACCTTCTGTCCCACTATCAGTGTGCGGGTATGAGCATTTCTGTCATACCACCACTTCTGCTTACTCTGAGCACTCTGGAGGTTCCCTCGAACTTGGTCGGTGAGATCCTTCAGTCTATTCCAGAGGCAGAGGACGTACTCCACAATGGAGTGTCCTTCCTCTTCAGAGCCCCCTTCCCTGTGTTGTCTAACAAGCTCCAAGGGTCCCCATACTTGCCTACCATAAAATAACTCGAAAGGAGAAAACCCTGTGGATTCCTGGGGCACCTCTCTGTAGGCAAAGAGGAGAAGGTCCTCAGCATCTGCTTTAAGGTTCCATTACACCTCTCGCATAACTCATTAGTTTGGGGGTGATATGGCATGCTATGCAGGGGTTTAATGCACATAGCTTCCATAGCTGCCTAGTAATGTCCGCAGTGAACTGTGTTCCCTGATCAGAGATCATTTCCCAGGGGAATCCTACCCTGGTGAATATCCGAAAACAGGGCATCTGCCACGGTTTCCGCCTGGATATTGGCCAGAGGGATTGCCTCCAGGTACCGGGTGCCATAGTCCACCACAGTAAGAATATATTTCTTTCCAGAGGGACTGGGTCAGGCTAATGGACCTACTATATCCACAGCACTTCTGCTGAAGGGTTCATCAATAATGGGGAGGGGGTGCAGGGGAGCTTTCTTGTGGTCGCCGGTTTTCCCTACCTTCTGGCATACTTCACATGTTCTACAATATTCCTTAATTCCTGCTCCGATTCCGGGCCAGTAATAGATCTGATCTAGGCGGTGATGGGTTTGGGTCTCCCCTAAGTGCCCGGCTAGGGGAATGTCATGTCCTATTCGTAGCAGATTGGACCAGAATTTTTCCAGTACAACTAGCTGTCGTTTAGGCACCTGACCCTTCCGTCTCTTGGAGATCCGGTGCAGGAGCCCTCCCTAACACTGGAAGCACTCCTCACTGGGTCCTTGGGGGTCAGACCCTACTGGGTCTCTGTATGGGGCTAGGGTGGGTCACTCAGGGTGGCTTGGGTGAAGTCGGACGGGGACGCCCAGGGAAGTTGGTCAGGGGGAATAATTGGCTGGTCGGGCAGTAGGTCTGGTGTTGGAGGCTGAGGCAAGGGGGTAGTTGGGACGGTTTGTTGGGGATGGGTAGAGGCTGGGAAGGAGGTTGGGACGGGGGGACGGGGTTGAGAGGTAGTCAGGGAAACTGGTCTTACCTGTGGTCCCAGTCCTGGAGAAATGCCTTGCTGTCCGGTCTGCTGGTGAGTGACAACTGCAGCCATATCCAGCAGAGTATCTCCCAGAAAGGCAGAGACAAGGTGGCCGAGGTCATTGCCTAAAAGCACCTCAGCCGGCAACCTCATAATGCCTACCTGCACAGCACAGGCACCTATACCCCAGTTCAAATAGACTTGTGCTATGGGAGCCTGGACAACAGCACTGCCAGCCACTTGGATACCGTTGGTTTTCCCTGAGCGGCTTGAGTTGGGGGCCAGGTGAGGCTGGCCCTTAATCCCTGGGCAGCCTGTCCATTGACCAGAACTTCCTGGCAATGATGCTGGTGATTGTCCGTGGATGCTGTTCCCACCTCCTACAGGACCTCAATTTCCTCACTGTCCCATTCAACAGAGGGGTCAGGGTGGTCCTCATAAGTGTAGTGGGCAGCCGCTTGGTATCTTGGGGCTGTAGCTTGAGCCCACTGAGGGGTTAGGGGGTGCCTTGGCTGCAGGTGTGGAGAGGCTGTGGTTGTCTTGTGCGGGCAGTGTATTGGAGGTGTCCCACCTGTCCACATTCAAAACACTTGCAGGAGTCCGTGTGTCCGACCTGGGAAGAAGGGATTGGACAGGGTTGCGGTTGTCGCGTAGGTACTGGGGCCCGGCCTGGAGTCAATGTGGCGCGGGTCTGGCGCTGGTCATCCACATATTGGTTGGCCAGGACAGCCGTCTGCTCAGCAGTCCTTGGTTTCCTATCCTTTATCCAGTCCCAGATCTCGGCTGAGATGCGGGAGTAAAATTGCTCCAGGAGGATGAGCTGCAGTGGCAACCTGTAATCCAGCAGTTCAAGGAGCGGACTAACCGGTGGGTCCACTCGGTATACGGTTGCCTGTTTTGTCTGTGTAGATCCCTGAACTGTTGTTGATGGGCCTCTGGGGTGAGCCCGTACTAGGTAAGGATGCATTCCTTTACCTGGTCATAGTCCTTCTCCTCCTCGGAAGAAACAGTCTGGAAAGCTTCCGCTGACTTGCTGGCCAGCTTTGCAGCCAAGATTGGGACTCGGTCTGAAAGTGGCAATCCCATGCAACCTGCACTTGGTCTCAAAGTACTGTAGGTAGCAGTCGACCTCTTCGGCCCCATCATCCTTAAATGCCCGGAAAGCCTCATAAGGTAGCTAACACGGCTCCCCCCAGATCTTTCCGGATGCTCCAGCATGCGAATCTGGCTAGCCTCGGATATAGTCCTAGCGACCGCTTCTGGGGATGGGTTGGGTCCCAGGAGGGATATTCTCCATCAGATTTGATCATCCAGACAGGATGTTGTAGTCCCCTGGGAGGAGGTGTCCGTGGAGTCGCTGTCTCGGCTACCACTGGCTTCCATATCGGGGCCCTAGACTGGTCATCTTCCATCAGCTCAGCTATGATGGCTTATCTTGTCTTGATGCTGGTAGCTATCCCTCTAGTATGCAGCAAGGCTTTCAGTGCTTCTTTCCGGAGCCGATCATATCGCTCCATCCACAGAAGTCTTCAGGTGGTGGTTTGAACGTTCCAGGTATATGGAAGCATCCCACCGCTGCCAACACTATGACGTATCCCCTGCTACCCCAACTGGGTAGCTCCGCCGAAATGATCTTCCAACACCTGGAACCAGCCGCTATGTAGCGGAGAGGAAGTGATATTAGCAATCCTCACCCAAATAACTAGACAACTAGCATTTAGGTGGAACAAAGAAGAACTCTTTATTGGGACAAACACACAACATTTATACAGGAACTCATCTTGATAAGACATAGGACAATCCCACAATTTTCCCGCCATTCCTGCCCCTCTAGACAGGCTGGCGCCTCCATAGCAGCCACAGTACCAGTACCCAGGGGCAGTCATTTTAAAGCACTCGGTCCCCAGATGCCACAGTCCAAAAAGTGGCATGATTTGTTACTGGGGACCGGAGTTACAGCCCGGTAAAGATTGGGTGGTAGGGGTGTCCAAAACTTCCAGTTCCCCAAGTAGCTCCCCTCCGGCAATTCCACCACCCCTTGTCCTACCTAGGGGCTACCCATCCCCAAAAGAGCGGAGCTCTGGGGCAAAGGGCCACTGGGGTGACCAGGGGCAAAGTTAGTGGGTGTCCTGCTGTTCTGTGGCCGACCAGGAGTTCCAGGAGCCCGGGGTTAGAGAAGGGTTAGGCGGGTGTCCGTTGTGAGGTGGCCGACTGGGAGCTCCAGGAGCCCGGCCAGCTCTTCTCTGACAGAGTAGGAACCCAAAAACAAGCACACAAAGATTCCTAGAGATCGCAGTGGCTCTGAGGAGCCCAAGTCTGCTGAGAAACAACAGGGGTGAGGTTGTAGGGTGGTAGGGGTTTAACCCTTGCAGCCCGGTGCCCGTGACACAAACCTTTTTGGGTACCAAGCAGTTTGGATAAAAGGTTTTCTACCTGTATAGCATATTGGTTGTATTCACTTTTTTGGTATTTTGTTCCCATCATGCAACAGTACAGAGCTTTAATTGTGTATATTATGTTGTTCATCTTTTATTTCTGCAGAAATGTTTCCGTCATTGAATACGTTTCAGTCTTTTCTTATTTATGTTTGCATTTCATTATTTATTTTGTTTGCAACCATCTGAACAACACATATACAGTGGTGTTCATCTCTCTGTTCAAATTGTTATCAATGTGATCTTAAAGTCCACATAAGCCACTCTACACATCACTTAGTTGCAAAGCTTAACAATTTAGCACTTAAGTTAAAATAAACACAGGATCATAACAACAGCTCCAGTTTGTATTGTTACTGAGACATTACTATTGCGATAGCAGCCCTCTAAACTGCAGGCCTGCACAAGTGAGGCTGTCTCCAAGGGGCTAATTTATCATGGCCGAAATGGGGCCGTATACTCCTGTTTCCGTGCGAGCCTTCAGACTCGCCGGAAGCAGGAGTTAAGAAGTAGAGGTCTTCAGACCGCTGCGCCTTAACTCGTCCGCCTGCTCTGAGGCGGCAGACAACAATCCGCCCGATCGTATACAATCAGGTTGACTGACACCCCTGCTAGCGGCCGATTGTGCACAAATCTGCAGGGGGCGGCATTGCACAAGCAGTTCACCAGAACTGCTTGTGCAATGATAAACGCGTATGCTGTCGGTATTTATCGATGTCTGGCGGACATGATCGCTACAGCGGATCATGTCTGCCAGACACATGATAAATCGTCCCCCAAGAGTCTGCTGACCGCTGCTTCTTAACCTATTATGCCAACTGTGGCGTATCTTAATCCCCCCACAGACTTTTCTGATCAGAGAGATTGACTGCGCACGAGCAGGTGGTAAAGTTGCACACTCCCGTAGTGTGCAATGATACATGCGGGCAGCGTATTGCTGACCCCTAGACGCAATGCCAGGCAGACAGAGGCAATTATGTACGCCCCTGTCTGTCCACTCGTTGTTAAATCTGGGTTTATGGTCTGACTACATAGTGCTTAGTACACTAAAGGACCATTTAACACAGTTGAATTCATAATCATCAAGTGCATAATAAAAAGACAACATATCAACACTTAGGGGTCTATTTATCAAAGCGTCAACTGAAAATATGCTTGAATTCCGTGTCATATTTGTCGCAAGATTGATCCGCCATAGTTATCAAAGCATCAAGATCAGCAAATGTTGAAATGTGTGACGTAATATACGATCCTGCAATCTCAATCCGACTCAGATCGATGCTTGCATCATTACAGAGGTTTCAAATTCAGATTTGACTCTATTTGAACCTTTTCCAAATTTATCAAACATTTAACAGGTACGCTTGCGTGCATTCCGACGCAGTTTACCTAGTTTTCAATCCGCCACCCTTGAGGTCGCGGATGCCGTAGAAGTTAATGGGAGTCTGAAAACACAGAAAGCTTATGTTCGATGCTGCAAGAGAATGAAGTATATTACATAATAAATTAGAAACTCTATTAAAATTGTATACCCTTTCTAAATCAAACAATATTATTGCTCCACATTTGGTGCACTAGTAGATACAGAGATAAAAATGAAATACATACACAACATAATATAGCTAACTTCCTTTTTATTTGTTGGGAAAAATCTCTGCGCACCATGTTTAAGTCATGTAATACAAGTCACACTCTCCACTTCGCATCAATTTTGACTCAACACTTTTCGCACCATAAAAAAAATCAGATAGAGCATATAATTTCCAACAACGTTCTAATTTACTTTTGTTATTAACATTGCTTCATTCTTTTGGAATCATTTGTTGAACGAGCAGCAATGCAGCTGAACACATCTGGTGAGCCAATCACAAGAATCTTATATGTGCAGTCACCAATCAGCAGCTAGCTCCCAGTAGTACTGTGCTGCTCCTGAGCATGCTTAGTTATACCTTTCAACAAAGGATTCCAAGAGAACAACGCAAATTAGATAATATATATAAGAAATTGGAAAGTTGTTTAAAACCATTGGATCTTGAATATTTGTTTTAGTTGTATGTCCCTTTAAAGGGACATGAAACACGTTTTTTTTTCTTTCATAATTTAAAAAGAGCATGCAATTTTAAACAACTTTCCAATTTACTTCTATGATCTAATTTGCTTCATTCTTTTGATACCCTTCTTGAAAAGCATATCTAAAAAGGCTCAGTAGCTGCTGATTGGTGGCTACACATAGATGCCTCTTGTGATTGGCTCGCCCATGTGCATTGCTATTTTTTCCACAAAGGATAGCTAAAGAATAACGCAAATTAGATCATCGAAATAAATTGGAATGTTGTTTAAAATTGCATTCTCTGAGGCCCATTTATAAAGCTCCGTATGGAGCTTGAAGGGCCGTGTTTGATCCATAACCCTGTTCGCCTGCTCTGAGCAGGTGGACAAGAATCGCCACAATTCAACCCGATCAAGTACGATTGGGTTGATTGACACCTCCTTGTTGGTGGCCGATTGGCCGCAAATCTGCAGGGGGCGGCGTTGCACCAGCAGCTCTTGTGAGCTGTTGGTGCAATGCTGAATACAGAGAGCGTATTGCTCTCATCATTCAGCGAGGTCTTGTGGACCTGATCCGCACTGTCGGATCAGGTCCGCAAGACCTTTAATAAATAGGCCTCTCTATATGAATCATGAAAGAAAAATGTTGGGTTTCTTGTCCCTTTAACTATGTTTTTAACCCTTTTGCAGGGGTTAAACACATAGAGCTCCATTTATCAAGCAGTGATTGCTGCTTTCGGATACCCCTGCTCCTTAACCTGTCTGCCACAAAAGGTGGTGGATTCAAATCACCCCAATCCAATACAATCAGGATGACTGATAGCCCCTGCTATCAGCCTACTGGCTGCCGGAGAGTAGGAGGCGGCATTGCACAAGCCTTTATGGTGAAATGCTTGTGAAATGTTAAATGCGGACATGCTACAGCGAATCATGTGCACTTGACAATTGATAAATGGAGCCATAGGGGGCAATTTATCAAGAGCAGAATGGCCCCTGATGCCCCTGTTTCCACGTGAGCCTTCAGGCTCACCGGAAACAGCAGTTATGAAGCAGCGACTTCTTGACTGGTCCGTCTGCTCTGAGGCTGCGGACATCAATCCGCCCGATCTCATACGATCGGGCTGATTGACACCCCCTGCTAGTGATCAATCTGCAGTGGGCAGCATTGCACAAGCAGTTCACAAGAACTTCTTGTGCAATGATAAATGCCAACAGCGTATGCTGTCGGCATTCATCGATGTCTGTCGGACATGATCGGCTGAGCGGATCATGTCGGACAAACTGATGATAAATCGGCCCCATAGAGTTGCTCAGAAATTATAAAATACTAAAATGTTATAACACAACCCTTTAATGTTCCTTTCAGTTCTTTTAAGTAATTTATTTTATATTCAGATTTTTTCCAAAGCAGCACTCCATACCTGATAATATACTATACATATTTAAAGCAATAAAGTCAAATTCATGTTTCATTTCAGGCTTCAAACTGGTTTATTTTTATATTTTCAAAAATACTAGTTATGTTTTGCAGTGAGAACGTTCCATGTTACCAGTCTATGCAATCAATTCTCATTTACTGCCCAAGTGCAGAAACTGTACCCGTTACCAGTGCACTGAAGCATCTGACGTTTTTACAGTTTCTCGCACGTGCTGTGACATCTGAGTTCGAGTTTCATTTTCTTGCTTGTCTTGAAAATACTGTAAAAAAGATTCTTCTTTGATTGTGGAATTACAGGTACTAACAGCCAGTAAGCAAAGAGCAGATGTTTTAGAAATCAGAGAATGTTATGAAAATAAAACAAAAATCCTCGTAAATTTAACCTTATTTTTTGTGTGATAATTTAAAGCTTGTTTTGGGTATTAAATAACCAAAATCAAGTATTTTTGTCATGATATAACTTCCTGTATGAAATTCATGGATAGTAGACTTTTGCAAACTTCAGCTAATAATTAAGACTTAGGGGTCAATTTATTAAAGTCTGACAGACATAATACGCTGTCCGTATTCAGCACTGCAAAAGCAGTTCTGGTGAACTGCTTGTGCAATACCGCCCCTTGCAGATTTGCGGCCAATCGGTGGCTAACAGGGGTGTCAATCAGCCCAATCGTATAGGATCGGGCGGATTGCTGTACGCAGCCTCAGAGGTGGCGTATGAGTTAAGGAGCAGCAGTCTATAGACCACTGCTTCTTAACTCCTGTTTCCGGCGAGCCTAAAGGTTCGCGCAGAAACAGGGCGAATTGGCCCAATTCGGCCAATGATAAATTGATCCTTCAGAATCTTTAAGTTATTGTGCTCTATAGTTATTTATTTGGTTTCATACTCTTGTATTTTTTTTATTTATTTTTACAGATTTTTAAATCAAGTTTTAATCTCATTAGTGTAGAAATGTGATTTTATTTTTCATATTAAACTGGTATTTGTCATGAACATACAAGATCCTGTGAAGTCAATGGGGCCAATTTATGAAAGTGCGGACGGACATGATCCGCTGTAGCGATCATGTCCTCGGCACATCGATAAATGCCGATAGCATACACTGTCTGCATTTATCATTGCACAAGCAGTTCTGGTGAACTGCTTGTGCAATGCTGCCCCCTGCAGATTCTCAGCCAATTGACCGCTAGCAGGGGGTGTCAATCAACCCGATCATATGCAATCGGGCGGATTGCTGTCCGCCGCCTCAGAGCAGGCAGACGATTTAAGGAGCACGGAAACAGCTACATCAAGCTGCATTCAGAACTTGATGAATCTGCCCCAATGTCTTTAAATGGAAATGATCTTGTATTACACCTTCTATTAAAATAAAGACTTAAAGGGACATTCCAGCCAAAATTTTAATCCATGTGAATGCATTTCAGTTTTGTATAGAAGCATTTTTGTAATATACATGTATTAGCAAAACTGCTTCTAATAAAAGCTATAACTGTTTCAAAAGTGTATTTAAGTATGCTCTGTGCACCAGCATTTTAAACACAGCATTCGCTCAGAGAGCCTAAGGTGTTTGTACCATCTGCTAATGACTCAATTTGTTAATTACTGACATGATACAAGCCCCCCTTGTGCTCTGAGTAGCTGCAGTATTTAAAATGCTGGTGCACTGACAATATCTAGGTATGCTTCTCATGCACGTGCAGAGAAAAATGTTAACACTAAAACAGTGATAAATTTTACTACAATCATTTTTGCACATGACATTCATTTTTTTTCTGATTCAGAGAGAACAAACAAATTTAAAATAGTCTCCAATTAACTTTCATTATCAAATTTCCTTCAATCTCTTGGTATCCTTTGTTGAAAACAATCAGGAATGGTTGTCTGAAGTACTATATAGCAGCATTTTTGCAAGAATTATTTTGACATTGTTATACATTTGCAAGAGCACTAGATGGCAGTAGTATTTGCTGCCATGTAATTCTCTAGACACTTCCTACCTGGGTATTAGACATGTGCACGGGTGAAAACTTCAGTTAGGCCAAATCTTTCTGACCGAATATTCAGAAGAATTAATTTTCCGAATATTCGGCTGCCGTGCTATTTGTTATTCATTTGATATTAAACTTTTTGTTAAACAAATGTAAATATTCCTTTGCTACAAGGCAAAATATTCAGCTGTACTGTTATATTCTTACCTCTAGCTGGAGTGCCGCGGCAATCCCGACATTAAATCACAGAGCCCGTTTCTGTTAAGAAGTGTCAGGATTAGCGCTGTTCCCTAGCGCGCTAGAGGTAAGTATTTTAAACCCTAAGGTAGTTTAAAGGGACAGTCTACATGATGAAATTCATCAGTATTCATTTGTTTCCTTTAAAGGGACAGTCTACAACTTAGTCATCTTAAAGTCTTACCTTAGATTAAGCTGCAAATAGCCTCCTGCACACTTTCTATATCATGCAGCAGGAACGGTAAAAAAGTTACTTTAAAATGACTATTGTTTCTGGTCACTTTGAAATGACTGTCAAGCTCCACCCACTGATGACATCATGATCTCGGCTGCATCTAAGCGCTCTGCTGAATAGCATTGACAGTCTGTTGAATTCAACTAGTGAGCCTTTTGTGATTGGATGCCATATGCAGCCCAGATCATGATGTCATCAGTGTAAAAGGAATAGCTGAAAATGGTAGCTCATGGATAAATAACTGGATAAAAGACAGAAAGCAACAAGTCAGGGGTCAGTACTTGGCCTTGTTCTTTTTAATATTTGTATTGATGACTTGGAGCTAGGATTAAATAGCAACATCTCTATTTTTACAGATGATACAAAATTTTGTAAGGTCATAAGGTCAGAGCATGATGAACTTGCGTTACAAGGAGTTCTAAAAAATTAGAAGTATGGGCAGGTAAATGGAAAATGAGATTTAATACTGAAAAATGCAATTTTTGTAAATTTTGGAAGTATAAATATGCAGGCAATATATTATTTAAATGGGACTAGATTTAACAAAACAGAGGAGGAAAGGGATTTGGGAATAGTAATAGATAACAAGCTAAAGATGGGCGCACAATGCAGGGCAGCGGCTTCTAAGGCTACTAAGATACTAGCATGTATTAAAAAAGGCATTGATGCAAGGGAGGAAAGCATAATTCTGTCACTATATAAATCCCTGGTAAGACCTCACCTTGAGTATGGAGTGCAGTTCTGTGGACAAATCTAAAAAAACTACATTGCAGACTTAGACAGTTCAGAGAAGGGCCACATAGCTAATAAGGGGAATGGAGAATTTAAGTTATGAGATGAGGTTAGCCAAACTGGATCTGTTTTCTCTAGAAAAAAAGGCATTTGACAGAAAATGGGGCCTATCTATCAAGCTCTGAATGGAGCTTGATGGCCCGTGTTTCTGGCGAGCCTGCAGGCTTGCCAGAAACAGCAGTTATGAAGCAGCGGCCACAAAGACAGCTGCTCCATAACCCTGTCCGCCTGCTCTGATGAGGCAGACAGGAATCGCCGGAATTCAACCCGATCGAGTACGATCAGGTTGATTGACACCCCCTGCAGGCGGCCGAATGGCCGCGAGTCTGCAGGGGGCGGCGTTGCACCAGCAGCTCACAAGAGCTGCTGGTGCAATGCTGAATACGGAGAGCGTATTACTCAGCATTCAGCGATGTCTGTCGGACCTGATCCGCACTGTCGTATATATTTTTTTCCAGGATTTATTCTTTCTTTTTGAATTCATGTAATATATATATATATATATATATATATATATATATATATATATATATATATATATATATATATATATATATATATATATATATATATCTTTATCATTGAGTGGGCTAGTAACTTTCTCCTTCTGGAGCAATTAATTAATTAATTCTGAAATAGTTCAAATATCCATATATCTAATATATACACATAAACACATATAAAATGAACACCACTCAAATACACAGGTTTCACACATGAACCAATAACATCCAGGCTTTGTCAAGCATCATGATGTGTGTATACTTTATATATAAATTGCACCAAATTAGATTTTTTGGCTGTACCCTAGGAAACCAATTCATATTATGTACAAAGTATTTGAGTGTAGTTTGAATGGGTAACTGTCAAATGACTGTGTATATCAAGATAATAAAATCAATAGCATCTCATTAATTCGTGTTATGGATCCTGTTGGGTAAAGGTCAAATAACAATACTATGGATTCCAGTGTCCTATCACTGGACATGCAACGATAAACACATTTAAGAAACTATAGATTTGCTGAAAATGCAGTATTCAATTTAAATGTAATGCAGTTTAATATAACTGGATTAAGTCTGATCGTGATATGTTAATATAATTATATATTTTTTCTTAACGCCATTAAGAGTGTGCTTTGCTATAACATATATAACAATTTTTATATATCTAAATATCTATTTTAAATCTATATCTATCCACAAAAATAAAAGCGATATTGGTTAACCTTGAGTGGTGTCAGTGCACGATAGTGTTAATATTTTTGCGCTCACTTGTAACCTAGCCCAAAAATGTTTCATTATGCAAATTAATAGCTTTACAATGCTCTTTCATAATTAGTTTAGCCTATTTTGCATTTTTTTTACAAGATTCAGACAGAGCATACAATTTTAAAAATCTTCCAATTTACTTTTATTATCTGATTTGTTTTATTCTCTTGGTATCCTTTGTTGAAAAGAATACCTAGGTAGGCTCAGAAGCAGCAATGCACTACTGGGAGCTAGCTGCTGATTGGTGGCTACACATATATGCCTATTGTTGGTTCACCTGATGTGTTCAGCTAGCTCCCAGTAGTGAATTGCTGCTCCTTCAACAAAGAATACCAAAGGAATTAAGTGATTTGCTAATTGAAGTAAACTGGAAAGTTGTTTAAAGTGTATGCTCTGTCTGAACTATGAAATTAAAAATGTTGAGTTTCATATCTCTTTAAATCTAAAAATAATAGTATTTGACTACCCCATATTCAGTCTGGGACTGGAAAGCTAAGACTGAGTCATGGAGACCTGTGGGCTGAGTTGTGGGTGTCCTGTTGCTGGAGTCACAGTGTTGGGTGTACAAGGTAGTGTGTGATGTGGGTGCTTTGTGGTGATGTGGGTCAGGGTGGCCCAGGAAGTGTCCAGGAAGTCACTGGTTTTACAGGAGCTGTGACTTTTATAAGGAACAAGTGTCCCTCAAAATGTGGGGCATTTGAAAAAGCTGTGCGAACATTCAAAACAATGTCACTTACAAAACTATTGTATTTTCTCTATGCAATGTATAATCAGTCTTTATTTAATGAGTATTAGTTACGTTTTTTGTTGGTGTTGACAGAAGTTTTTGGAATGGGTTTGAATAAAAAAAAAACACATAAAAAAGCCAAGTATCTGACAAAAGAATTCACGATTGGAATAGAGCCTGTCAACCTTAACATTATTTTCATAGGAGAATCGAATTCTAATTTAAAGTTTAGCTTTAAATGGACAGTCTACATCAGAATTTTTATTGTTTGAAAAGATAGATAATCCCTTTATTACCCGTTCCCCAATTTTGCATAACCAACAGAGTTATATTAATACACTTTTAACCTCTGTGATTATCTTGTATCTAAGCCTCTGCAAACTACCCCTTTATTTCAGTTCTTTTGACAGACTTGCAGTTTAGCCAATCAGTGCCTGCTCCCAGATAACTTCTCGTGCACGAGCACCGTGTTATTTATGTGAAACACATGAACTAACACCCTCTAGTGGTGAAAAACTGTTAAAATGCATTCTGAAAAGAGGTGGCCTTCAAGGTCTAAGAAATTAGCATATGAACCTCCTAGGTTAAGCTTTCAACTAAGAATACCAAGAGAACAAAGCAAAATTAGTGATAAAAGTAAATAGGAAAATTGTCTAAAATTACATGTCCTAACTGAATCATTAAAGTTTATTTTGGCCTAGACTGTCCCTTTAAGTCCTCCTCAGTGTAACCATATACATATCCCACATATTCTTGAATTAATTTAGATTTATTTGTTGTTATCTTCAGGAAGGTTATGACATAAATCTGCTAGAAAGTCAGATAATTGATGTATGTTACAAATATACCCTTTCACAGGAAATGGCTGTATCCCTAAACTTTTTTAGATCTTAAGATAGATGAAGATTTTATCATATGATCCAAATATTTTCCGGTATGTACTAAAAATATTAATTTTGTTTTGAATTATGTTAGTAATATTATGTAATATTTGACACAGTGAATACATTGTTAGAAAGTATAATTTATCAACCACATCAGCTGACAGGATGCTATTTACAGCCCTAATGCCCTTTAGAGGGAAATTAAACTAGCATTTCCAAAATGTGGTTTATCAGGCAGAGTAAAAAATATACAATGTAGCTGAATTATTTTGTCCACTTTTCTTATAATGTGCTTCTGAAAACCGTGTATTTGTCTATTCACCAAAGGTGAAAAAAATCCCACCCCTGTTACACACAACACAGTGATTGGTTGATCAGTACAAGTGCTAATTTAGATCTGTCCCCTAATTGGCAAAAACTGGTGATATACGATGAAGATAAAAAAAGGCTTTTCAATGGATATGTCAAAGAACCTCTCTTTGCAAAGCAAAACATTGCACATTGTGTTAACAAAATTACAGTTTAAAATGCTTAAACAATATGTATTTTGTATACCAATGAATTGCACTAATTAATTGTGGATATATCCAGTATCCATATGTAAAATGACTTTAATGTCCCTTTAATGACATAAAGCCTGTAATTTTTGCATTAGAATCTTTAATATTGGAAGAGTTTTTGAAAATCATCATTAGACCGATACTTCATCATTTTGCTGTATTTAATAATTAGGTTATGAAGCAGATACAGTTTTTGTCATTCATATTTTGTCCATTACACATTATTCTGCATAAAAAAGTGCAGAGTAAAATGCTACCTTGAAACACAAGCATGTACTGTATAATCCGTGTTTAAAAAACATTTTTCCAATACATTATCTTATCACAATTTAGTACCATTAAAGGAACACTAAAATCACAAATACATTTTCATGATTCAGGTTTAAGAGACTTTGCAATTTACTTCCTTTATCAAATTGTCTTTTTATATGCACACTTTTTAAAGCACCAGATCCTATTGGGCATGTGCAAGAGTGTCTGTGATTGACTGATGACTGTCACATGATACAGTCTGAAGTCTGTACTTCCACTATTAACCAAAACTGGAGAGCTCACAATTTTCAGACTTAAATGGACACGAAACATAACATTTTTCTTTTATGAATTAGGTAGAACATACAATTTTAAACAAATTTCCAGTTTACTTCTATTATCAAAATAGTTTCATTCTCTTGGTATCATTTGTTGAAGAAACAGAAATGCACTACAGGTTTCTAACTGAACACATGGATAAGCCAATGGCAATCAGTATATATATGCAGCCACCAATCAGCAGCTAAAACCTAGTTTATTTGCTGCTTCTAAGCTTACCTAGATAAAACTTTCAGCAAAGGATAACAAGAGAAGGAAGTACATGAAATAAAAGAAGTAAATTGGAAAGTTGTTTAAAATTGTATTCTGTCTTAATCATGAATGTCTAATTATGACTTTAACTGTTCCTTTAAGTTACATCACTTAAAAAATATGAATGTATATTGCAATTATTTTTTTTTACTGCATATAATTAAAATTTTTATATTACAATCTCAAAGATTTAAATGTCCCTTTAAATACTGTATGTGTCCCCTGTGACATTGATTTTTTTTGGGTATTTCTCCCATTATGAGCAATCTTTATTTTGTCTCTCAAAACTAGTTTTACTTTAGCCTACTCTTGTGCAGCACCTTCTGTCTGGGATTCAACTCCATGTTAATTGAGAGTCTCTTTATATTTAAAATTATATCAACATACTCTCAAAACCACCATACACCCAACATTCTGGTAACATAGTAAAAGTCCCATTTACTGACAAGATCAACATCATTTTACAAGATTCCTTATGAAAATCATGCCCTCACTATATACAAAGGAATTTCAGGTGCTATACAGATATGGTAGGTGTTAAAACAACAAACTGTACAGAATAACTAGAATAAATAGAGCAAAATACTCCCCTCTTGAATGACCGCAGCCTTCTATCAGTTTCTCCCAAAGGACTGTTAGTAGATTAGTGAAAATTGTATGTAGAGGCGCTGGTCTTTTATCCTTCTGTGTGTTGTTTGGCACACTGAAGAGAGAAACTTGGCTTGTGATTTGCAAAAGTTAACACCAAATAATATGCACCAAAAAATTCAGAGTTCAGCCTCTTCACATAGGTTTGTAGCCTGATTTGCCCATATTTAGGATTTAACAGATATCTGCAGACAATGGAAATTACACTGAAAGTGATTGTATCTCACAAATTATATAAAGTGCAATATACTCACTAAGAGTAATTCGGAATCCGGTTCCTCAAATGTGGTTTGTAGCTTAAAAATACTTCCAAAAAGGCAGCAGAGAAAAATACTTGTTGTAACAAACAAATATTTATTAAAACATGTTGATAAAAGCTCTTATTTTGGCTCTACGCGTTTCAACGACTAAAATCGTCTTTTTCAAGAGCAGTACAAAAGTTTGGAATTAAATTAATAAGTTCAAAGCACTTAAAATAATATAATTTCATGGAGTAGATGTCTGGTATCATACATAACTTGATACAGAGACCACCCTTGCCTCTCCTTTTTGATAACTAACTCTGATCCCAATATCAGACAATATCAGGACCAAAGCCCCACTGTCCCTATTACCTTACTACTGTCGGTGCACTGGCTTCAGTTTACTCCTGGTTTCTGCAGACTGAGGGCTAGATTTATCATAGCTGAGGCGTACAGGGGCACGTATATGTGCCCCTGTACGCCTCAGCTCGCCTGGGGCGGGGCGAAATTACCGTAGGTAATTAACATTGCACACGAGCGCAATTTTGCACTCGCGTGCAATCCCGCCCCCTGCCCGCGGGCAGGAGCTTTCAATCTCCTCGGTCGCACTCGACCGAGGAGATTGAATTTCGCCACCTTAGAGGTGGTGAACAGCTTAGGGAAGCAGCGGTCTGGTGACCACTGCTTGATAAATCGCAGCGAGCAAGTTCTTGTGAGAACTTACTGCTGTAGGGGCTTGATAAATCTAGCCCTGAGTATGATCAGCACCGCCCATGTGGGAGAGGCAGAGGGGAGCTAGTGGAGGAATGAGCACCATGACTGTGCTCTGTTACATGTAATAATTCAGTTACTAGCAGCTACAGGGCAGAGTGTGGGGAGGGGAAAGAGAATTAGTGAGGTAGCACAGCAGAGACCATGCTACCCTGAACATGCCTATACTGAATGCAGGGGTGGCTGACGAACAATTTGAAGGTTATTTCTTCATCACTAGGTTGGACATTATTAAATTTAGCATTGCTAGTATAAGTACAAGATGAGAGGCTTGTCTTTCCACTCTCACAAGCACACAAAATACTCTGCACAGCCCAGCACCTCACAAAGACAAATCTGTGCAAGGACTCACTGACATTGTCACATACCTCCCAACATTTCAACATTCCAAAGAGGGACACACTTTGGAAAGTGTGTAAAATAATAATAATAGTAATGACCGGTTACATATCCCATGACCCTGCAACATGCTCAGCCCTGGGTGCTCACTGGCACTCACAGGAAGCTGTGCTGTCCCCAGAGTCACAGGCAGTTAACCCCAGACAGGTCTGGGTGCAAGAACCATAGGGAAAGTTACAAAACAAATTAATACAACACACAGAGAAAACCCAGCACTCGCTTACAAGCTCTCAGCTACGATTAAAAGCAAAACTGGAAGAGTTAGTTACCGCATCTGGCCAAATGAGACAAGCCCAGGTACCACGTCAAGGTCTTTTAAAAAACCTGGGTCCCTAATACAGCCATACCCAGGTTTTGGAAGAGACCTTGACATGCTACCTGGGCTTCTCCCATTTGGCCAGATGCGGTAACTAACTCTTCCAGTTTTGCTTTAAATCTTAGCTGAGAGTTTGTAAGCGAGTGCTGGACTTTCTCTGTGTGTTGTATTCATTTATTTTGTAATTTTCCCTATGGGCATTGCACTCAGACTTGTCTGGGGTTAACTGCCTGTGACTCTGGAGACACCACAGCTTCCTGAGTGTGCTATAGCACCCAGGGCTGAGCATGTTGCAGGGTCATAGTTTGTGTACCCAGTCCAGTCTGAAAGTGCATTCCCCTTCCATGTTTTGTATATGTCTAGAGTGATTACATAAGTCTGTGAACCCTGACTTGTTTCCAGTTTGTTTGATTCAGAGCTTGCTTTGTATGGCTGTATTAGGGATCCAGGTTTTGGAAGAGACCTTGAAATGGTACCTGGGCTTGTCCCATTTGGCCAAATGCGGTAACTAGCTCTTCAAGTTTTGCTTTTAATCTTAGCTGAGAGCTTGTTAGTGAGTGCTGGACTTTCTCTGTGTATGTGTGTGTGTGTGTATATTTATATATACAGGTGGCCCTCGTTTTACAACAATTCAATTTACACCATTTCAGAATTACAACCTTTTTTTCCAGTCATGTGACTGCTATTGAAAAGCATTGAGAAGCAGTGCATTTATTAAAATAGCCAGTAGGTGGAGCTGTCCGCTTGTGTTGCAGCAAAACCAAGCAAGCTGAAATTAATCAGTTTAACCAGACCTGAGCTATCAAGCAGATTTCAAAGGAACAAGATCTTCCTTTCTATAAATCAGTCCAGATTGGAATGCATAGAAAGAACTGTTTGCAGAAAAATGCAAGTTAAGTCTGTGTTGTGTAATTATTTTATTAGGTTTATGATGCTGTTTAGCAAATGTTTTTGTTCATTTAACTTAGTTTAATTATATATACTGTGTTGTGTGATTATTTTATTAGGTTTATAATGCTGTTTAGCATTTAAAGTCTTCATTTCAAAGCTTTAAAAATAATGTATTAGGTGTTACTTATGACAATTTTGAGAGGGGCCTGGAACCTATTTCCCTCACTTCCCATTGACTTACATTATAAACTGGGTTTCAATTTACAACGGTTTCGATTTACAACCATTCCTTCTGGAACCTAACCCCAGTGTAAACTGAGGGCTACCTGTATATATATATATACATATATATACATATATATATATATATATATATATATATATATATATATATATATATATATATATATATATATATATATTCATATAAATTATGTACAAGATAAAACTGTGAGATTAAATTCCTCCATTACGTAGAAAGTAAGAACCATAAAAACTATTTTATAGCCAATCAGCACCTCTAGGCAAATATCCCCCCTTGCCTTCTCATAGAAGTAGTCTGTATACAATGTTACCAACGCACCAGAGAAATCTGGGTAAGATATACAAATATACAATATCTTACAATTGTTGCTTCCATACTGTGCCTGACCACAGAATCCCCTTATTGCAGGGGTGTCCAAACTTTGCTCTCCAGAGGTTTTGGAACTACATTTCCCATGATGCTCAGCCAGCATTTTATCTAGATGAGCATCATGGGAAATGTAGTTCCAAAACCTCTCGAGAGCAAAGTTTGGACACCCCTGCCTTATTGGGTAAGTGCGGCAAAACAGAAACCAATTCTGGACAGCTGTTCTGAATTTATTGGTTTCTGTTTTGCTGCACTTACCCCATAAAGGGATTCTGATGTGATTTACTTTCTACTTGTAATGCGAGCGCAAGAATAAGAGCGCTATTAATTCAACTTCAGCAGTATTAGCTAATATTCTTTTCCTCCACAAAACTAGAATTTTCTTAGTAAAAAAAAAGCAAAAAACCCCCAAAAGTATCTCATACAGTATATTAAAATACTTTTCAAAAAGCACCCAAATCTTTGAGATTGGAAGGTGCCCCTCCCACTGCTGCCCCTTCCTGCCTTACTATGCCCACTTTATACAAAGGGCTATGACCCTGTAACATTTGACTCTACCTCCATCCCATCATTGCTCCACCCATTAAACACCTGTGAGAGTCTGTCCCTGCTGTAACAAAATACTGTATTTTATTCAGATATTCAGAGCTGTGTAATCTGATAGCACTCCCCAATTAAACTATATTAGATGTTTTGGGGATGTGAGAGAACCTAATAGATTTGGGTGCTCTTTTATTCCATCACAAGATCTAATCTTATGCATAAACACCATATTTTTATTTCAAGCCTTGCTATATTGTTATATTAAATATTAACGCTCCCAAAACTGTAAAGATGGCAGCAGGTCCATAAAATGGAATTAGGTAAAAATTGTTATAGATAAAGGATAGATGCAGAAAACATTTGAGGACATCTGCATGTTTACTCCTTCACATCATTATTTATGGTATTAATTTTACTTCAGGAGTCTAGTAACGATTCAGCGCACTTGAGAAAACACACAAATAGTGCATAGGAGAGAGCAACAACAGTATTGTGTGTGACTCTTTCAGTGCTGGCAGTTCAAGGGCTCTTAATAAACCATAATAACCGGTATTTGAAGAATGAACAGTTTAGAAACATATAAAGACAATATAAATGTGTATTGGTGGATCAAAAAGATTATTAGTGATAGTCTAACTGCTGGTAGAATTTGTTTTCCATTCTCAATTCCATTGTAAAAAAAAAATGCAACAGATATACAACATTTCCTAAATACAATATAAAGCCCCAGTAAACACTTAAATATGTTTTTGTGCTACTATGTAATGCATAGTTTAATATCACTACATTTTAAAGGAACATAGGCAAGTAGAATAGTGGAGATAGGAAGCTGACATTTTCCAGATTACTGCCACTATCTCTGAATCTGCAGTTACTGCCTTGTGTTTGCCTTTTGCAGTGACTTTACTACAATTGACCACATGTGTTGTTTAGTGTGATCTTTAAATGTTGCTCTCACACACTGCTCTGAGCTCATATATCAGTCTTTTTGTGCTTTGGGTGTGAATATTATTTCTGCTAACTTTCATGAATGACTCCCCCGATGCCTCTTGAACTATCTTTGAATGGCAACCCTGCCTATGCCTGAATACCAGTGTATAACCCTGCTTGCTCCAGCATGAATATCATTAACTGCTTTACTGTTACTTGCTGCCTGAATACCTATGTATGGTACTCCTTAACTTGCTGTACTGCACCTGTTAGATATTGATACAGTTTAAGTCCTTGCTGCTTGAATACTTAGGACCCGATGATCTAAACTTTGCCAGATCAAACGTGGTTTTTCTCGCCGACCCTCGCAGGGGCTGCCCTGGTGGAATGAGCGTAAAAAAAGGGCCAGTCCCTGCGAGTGGCGAGATGTCTCCTATTGAAAGTAATTGAGCTCGCTGGAAAGAAACACTTTGCTTTGTAGAGCAAAGTTAGCATTGAGCATGGAACACACTTTAAAAAGTAAATCCTACAGCCAATATAAATCACATTATGCTGCTTTCTGCGTATAGCATCTTACAATCGACTATATTTTCCTATGCATGTCTTTTTCTATTACGTTTATAAGTATTTGGAGTGCTTTGAGAAAAGCTTGCCACCTTTTAGTTTGCAGGAAAAAACGGGGAGATTTGTAGTGCGAAAATCTTTACAGAATTACTCTGAGATTAGAGAGACAATTTCATATACGCCCATGGAACGTTCATGTCAGGGATGTGCAGTCAGGGGAGGAAAAGTCTCACCTGTCAATAAAAGAAAATAATAGATGGAAAAAAAAACTGAATCCAGCACAACAGTCCAACTGGTCAAACCCACCTGGAGTTACTACCAAACTCCCAATAGATCAAACTGGAAAAAAAGAGGATGGAGGGTCTCCAAATATGCCAAAATGTCTCTTTAATATGAAATTTTAAGTCATGACAAGGTCAGAAAAACCACGACTTTTTGGGGCACATGCCCCTTAATCATGTGTTCCCCACATGATTAAGGGGCATGGCCCTGAAAAGTCGTGGGTTTTTCTGACCTTGTCATGACTTAAAATTTCATATTAAAGAGACATTTTGGCATATTTGGAGACCCTCCATCCTCTTTTTTTTTTTCCAATAAAAGAAAATAATGTTAAGGTCAAATAAATAAAATAAAAATAAAAATACAATTATTTTTTTTACCTTAGCTGCAAAGAGGGGCAGAGACCAACTCAGACTCTCTTGATTGCACAACAACTTGAATGTACTGTAAGGAGATACAGCCCACTGTCTGTCAGGTCAGGAGTCACATTTCATCATTAAGCCAATTGGGGAAAAAAGCCCTAAACGAGGCAGCTCTCATATCTGCCTCTTGGGGAGGACGTGACAGTGTTAGTGTAAACAATCTGTGCTGTGGGCAGGAACTAATAGAAGAGGGAAATCTGGGCAGCGGAAATATAGTGCTGTAACTGCCTTACTTAAAATTGTGCACAATAATTTCTGTTTTGAGTGGTATGTCTGCAGCATCAGTAGCAGGAGAGGTAATTATCTTAGTGCCCCTCTCCGCTCTTCATAGCGTGTCCTGTGTTGTGGCAGGGCTGAGTTAACCCCTTATGCTGAGAGCGTATTTGTTATTTATAACATTTGTGCTAAAAAGCCTTAATACATGTTATATAATTATACTGAACACAATATTTATTTATACCTTTGCAAGTGTTAAACATAGGCATATGCAAGTAATAGTGCAATAATAAAATGTTTTGTCCCATTGAAACATTGTGTTTTTGCACTTTTTATATTTTTTTCCTTTAACTAAATAATAAGCCTGAAAATTAAACATAATTTGAACGGAATGTGAAATATTTCTAAAATGGTAAATAACATTCTATGTGATTACATAATCTATTATGATTTTCTACTTTATTTGTAGCACACATAGATTATTCAATTTTCATTTGTTCCCTATTCAGTAATTACAATGTTATTTTTTGGTTAAAAGGCAGAAATAAATCAGAAGCTTTTACTGCCATGAAAATGAAAGTCTCGGATAAAGAATGTATTTGGATAAAATGTTAACTTACTGGAAAATGTATAAAGTAATAATGTTAGGAAGGAGCGCTAGAATTATCCTGGCTAACATTAAATTTGAATATATTCACAATAATAAACAATCACTTCATAGAGTTTATTAGTTTTTTCTCTGCCATTAAACGTTTAATGTATTTATAAGGGAGCTATTAATGGTTTCAATAATGTTGATAACTGCTTGTTATAGAAAAGCTGTTTTTCATTTCCGTATCCATATGTTACAATATTTATATGTTGTATTTGAATTGATGCTAATTTAAATTTTTCAGAAAGTACAAACACCATCCACTGGATTAATAAATCAGTTTCCTAAAGCTTGTTTGTGTAGTCCAAGTGAGATCGATGAGTAGGAGCTGGCAAATGGGGAGTTAGTTGATTAAAGGGACACTCAAGTCAAAATTAAACTTTCATTATTCAGATAGATTATGCAACTGTAAACAACTTTCCAATTTACTTCCATTAACAAAATGTGCACAGTCTTTTTATATTTCCACTTTTTGAGTCACCAGCTCCTACTGAGCATGTGCAAGAATTCAGACTAAACGTATATGCATTTTTGATTGGCTGATGGCTGTCACATGGTACGTGTATGTATTTGTGATTGGCTGATGGCTGTCACATGGTACAGGGGGAGTGGAAGTAGACATAACTTTTAAAATTGTCATAAAAAAATCTACTACTCATTTGAAGTTCAGACTAAGTGCTAATGCATTGTCTTGTTATCTTGCATTTGTTGATTATGCAAATCTACTGTGTTTACTGGTCCTTTAATTAGCTGTCCAGCATCTGTTATCTGCATGTTCCAAAACAAAATGATATCTAAACTATGTAAAGTGATCTGTGCATTGATTGAGACAAGTTTTTTTTGGGTGTTTACCACCATAATATTATTATTTATAACGGTATACTGTGAAAGGTAACAGCTCATACCAGCACTAATCGCCCTGTAACAACACGCTACACCGCCACTAACCCCACCGCATTAACCCCTAAGCTGCCCCTACTGCAGTGGAGGTTAGGGTGTTAATCGCAGAGATAAGTTTTATCTTTGGGGTATTGATGATTAGGAGGTTACTAGCAGAGGGGGGGAGGGTTATCATTAGGGTAGTGTTGATTGGGGGATGAACCCTATAACTGCTGAGCCATTTCCACCCATGTACTGAGCTGTTTTGCAGTTTTTAGATGCTGCTAATATTTAGGCCCTACTGTAGGTAATTTTTCGTGAGAAACTCACCCATATTATATATCTTTTTTCAGGAGGCCCAGAAGATTCAAACTATACCATTATTTTATGTATATATCATGACATGCAAAAAAAAAATGCGACTAAAAGTGTGAAAAAATGCATTTTTAAAATTAAAATGTTAATAAACAATGTTATAAACAATAGCTCATGTTTTTTTTTAACCTCTATCCATTATAATAAAGAGAAGGTGTT
The DNA here is from genome assembly GCF_027579735.1 of Bombina bombina. Taxonomy (NCBI): domain Eukaryota; kingdom Metazoa; phylum Chordata; class Amphibia; order Anura; family Bombinatoridae; genus Bombina; species Bombina bombina. The sequence goes on along the minus strand of NC_069508.1, from coordinate 39,503,679 downwards.
ATGCACATATAAATAAGGGACTTTCGGTATAGTTATGTAGCTTTGATCTGCATGTAGGGGCTCCCATGATCCTCTGGGCTATTATATACACATTTATTCATGCCAGAGATACAATTACCCCAGTGATCACCTGGCTATTAAATCTTATAAAAGGGCATTATTGTTAAGAGGTAGTTATGGGATTTAAAAGAAGGGGCATTTTTGATGGCCTGTTAGAGGGGTATTTCTTTTCTTTTTTTTTTTTTTTTAAAAAGTGTTTATACTTAAATCCCCAAGACACCATTTGATAGAGCATGACATTACTTTTCAAACAGTGGGTCTTGAAGGATTCTAGGGCTTAAAGGGACAGTTCACCCAAAAACTTTCTCCCCTTTAAATTATTCCCAATGATCCTTTTTACCTGCTAGAGTGTATTAAATTGGTTGCAAGTGGCTCCTTTACTCCTATTTCAGCATTTGAAATAGCTGATTTATCTTGTGGTTTCCCAACCTATACTGAAAGTTTTGATACTGGCGTATACCCTATTGACAAGCAACTAAAAAAAAATGAGCAACCGGTATTGCTCAAGACAAAGTTCAGGACTGTGCTGTGTGCTGAGAGAGGCTGTCACCTTCGCGACATGTAGTGTTAGATGGAGAATGCATATGTATAGTGCAGTACAGAGTTAAACCAGGATACAGTACAGCGTATTCACCTAGCTTTAGACACTGAGCAAAATTAAGCGGGCTATGTGACTTTTCTAGACCACTACTGGGGCAGTGCAAGTAATGTACCTTCAAGCCGTTACTTTAAATGTAAGCATATATGCCCCTAGTACTTCTGAGTAGCCCAGCTATTAGAGAGTGATCTCACAGGCAGCCCGCTATTAGACATGCAGGAGAAAATCGTGTAACAAATAGTAAAAAATAGTAAAAAAATAGTAAAAAAGGTCTGACCGGTTTCGGCCCAGTGTGGCCGTAGTCATAGACAGAACTGAATCTGTCTATGACTACGGCCACACTGGGCCGAAACCGGTCAGACCTTTTTTACTTGTCTCTCTGCTGAGAGTTTTACGACTATGTTTTATCCAATAGAGTTTCTATAATAAAGGCTTGCTTTTTATACCTATGGATCTGGATATCAAGTGATTCTTTTCCCCACCTTGGACGATCTCTGGATACACTTTTGTTTTCTGCTATTGACAAGCCTAAGTAAACACAGCCAGCAGAAGAGATTACACCCTCAGTGGGGGGCATGATAGTTAAGTAATAAAATAATAATTTTCCATTGTTCTCTCTATGTATTGAGCTTTGGTGTTCCAGACAAATATAAGATAAGTAAGCAAGTCTGTATACATAAAAGTGATAACATAATGAGATCTGATATTACCTGAAGCTCAACCCATTGTAATAGGCTGTGGTTTCAAAGCACAAAACCAGCTACTTCAGATACACAAATAAACCCGAAAATGCAATTTCTCAAATATTTTATACTCTGCAGTTGGTATAACAAGTTATTTAAAATACATTTATGGAAAAACAATTTTACAGTGTACTGTCCCTTTAAAGGGACATTATACACTCATTTTTTCTTTGCATAAATGTTTTGTAGATCTAATCATATAGCCCATAAAGTTTTTAAAAAAAAAAAAATGTATAGTTTTGCTTATTTTTAAATAACATTGCTCTGATTTTCAGACTCTTAACCAAGCCCCAAAGTTTTATGAGAATACCGTCAGCTACCTTCTCCAGCTTGCTCCTGTTTGTGTAAAGGGTCTTTTCATATGCAAAAGAAGGGGGAGGGGGTGTCTTATTTCTCACTTGCAGTGGGCTTTCCAACTACCTTTTCAACAAAGCTAAACTGAGAACTTGTAAGTAAGTTTTTAAACAGTTTTATACTGGATTTTTATATCAGTATCTGTGCATCTTATTCTTTATAGTAGTGTATATTACATGCAGTTATATGAAAATGAGTGTATACTGTCCCTTCAAGGGATCTGAGTACATTCAGCTCCCTCTAGTCACCTTCACCTTACTGACACTTCTGCGCATGAGTGGTGACATCACCGTCACCGGCTTCCATGGATTCCCTAGACCACAGAGATTAAAGTTGTATGGGGGGAGCATTGAGCACCAAAAGTGCCCCCCCCCCTCCTCATGATGACGCATGGTTGTCATCCGCGGTAAATACATTGTACAGATGATGGCTACGTGTTTTGCACCCAGTATAAAGATGCAGAACTTTATCAACTGGCTTCAGTAATGGGTTAAATTAAGAGAATGCCTTTAAAGAGAGCTGCAAGAACAGGGTAATAAACAATAACAAGGTGAGTTGTAACCCAGCTACTGTAGTTATATTCTGCAGATTAATATCCCATTAACAGATTTAATGCACGCACATCGCGGTCTGTATTCGCATGACAAACCCTTTTCGTCATGCAGGGGGGTCGCCATTCAAATGCTGTTTTCACTGATCCCCTGCACTACAAGCTAGAGATCCTTGGTGGCACTGTTCTCTCTAAGGTGTGCGCTTGTGCACGTACACAAAATGCGCACTTGCAAAGGTAATGGTACAGTCCGGTAATGGTACAGTCCGGAGTGAGAACGCTAACTAGAGGAAGCTACAGCAAGATATTTAGGCGGAAGGAAATACATTTTCTTTTTCCCTGTCTGCACTTTAGTCTCTTGTTTGTGGTGTGCAGAGTGGCTGTGATAGTGCAATGTACAAATAGGAACCCAGTTCCCAACAGGTTAACTGTGAGTGGAACGGCTACAGTTAGTTCGATTCAGGATTGCAGGCAGTGGGGGTTCAAACTGTTCTCTTGTTTTTTTTAGAGAGGGTTAAAAGATAAGAGAGGAGAGACAAATCACACCTTTCTTTAGGAATTCTGAGGACAGAACTCTATGAGAACAGCACGAAGATCACTTATATAGCTACATGCAGAGCTTCTGAGCGATCATAAATTGTTACAAAATATCACTCAGGAAGTCTTGTAGGAGTCCACAACATAGATGTGTTTTTTCACTTTGTCAGTCAGCATACGAAAAAGGAAAATAGCAGCAGTAAATATATGAAAATATTACTAAATGTATATTAAAACTAAGCTCTATATGCATCATACCTCCCAACATTTGTGGCTGAGAATGAGGGGCATAGGAGATTGATAGGATCCATCACCATTTTGTAAGTGAAGTCATATTGGGAGGGGAGGGGTCATGCAGTGGCGTCACTAGGGTTGGTGTCACCTGGTGCGGTAAGTTATGGTGTCACCCCCCTCCCCCCAGAAAGCAGACACACACAAACAAAAAAACACAGACACACACTCAGACACACTTAAAAACACACTCAGATGCACACACAAACACACTGACACACACACACACAAAAACACTCTGACACACACACACACACACAAAAACACTCTGACACACACACACACACACACACAAAAACACTCAGGCACACACACAAACACTTAGACACACACACACACAAAGAAACACTCAGGCACACACACAGAAACACTCAGACACACACACAAAAGCACTCAGACACACACACACACACACACACAAACACTCAGACACACTGTCATGATCCTCCTATTCCACCTTAAACATGTGAACCACTTACACATACCACCTTTTCATCTTATTAAAGGGTCAGTAAACCTTAAAAATAATGTTATATAATTCTGCACATAGTGCAGAATTATATAACATTATATTAGCCAAACTTTGTAAATCATAATATTCCCTTTTTATTTTGTAAAAATACCGCTGTTTTACAGACCCGCTCTCTGTACTCTGCTGAGCGGGTCTGTTGTTTTTACTGAGCGTATCGGGCCAGCTGTATAGTCACAGCCCGGCCCGACCGTGCCATTAGACACAGTGCAGCTAGCTCCTCTGTCAGACAGAGTGGGAGCGAGCTGCACTATGTCTAATGGCACGGTCGGGCCGGGCTGTGACTATACAGCTGGCCCGATGCGCTCAGTAAAAACAACAGACCCGCTCAGCAGAGTACAGAGAGCGGGTCTGTAAAACAGCGGTATTTTTACAAAATAAATAGGGAATATTATGATTTACAAAGTTTGGCTAATATAATGTTATATAATTCTGCACTATGTGCAGAATTATATAACATTATTTTTAAGGTTTACTGTCCCTTTAACAACCTACCTGAACTCAATATATACCAGCCTCCTCCCATGGTCCTTTGCTGGTTTATTGAAGTTCTCAAGCTACAGTTTCCAGTCCTTACCCCCTTAGTGACCAGAGCACTTTTCCATTTTCTGTCCGTTTGGGACCAAGGCTATTTTTACATTTCTGCAGTGTTTGCGTTTAGCTGTAATTTTCCTCTTACTCATTTACTGTACCCACACATATTATATACCGTTTTTCTCGCCATTAAATGGACTTTCTAAAAATACCATTATTTTGATCATATCATATAATTTACTATAAAAAAAATTATAAAATATAATGAAAAAAATGGAAAAAAACACAATTTTTCTAACTTTGACCCCCAAAATCTGTTACATATCTACAACCACCAAAAAACACTGTGCTAAATAGTTTCTAAATTTTGTCCTGAGTTTAGAAATACCCAATGTTTACATGTTCTTAGCTTTTTTTGCAAGTTATAGGGCCATAAATACAAGTAGCACTTTGCTATTTCAAAACCACTTTTTTTCAAAATTAGCGCTAGTTACATTAGAACACTGATATCTGTCAGGAATCTCTGAATATTCATTGACATGTATATATTTTTTTTTAGAAGACAACCCAAAGTATTGATCTAGGCCCATTTTGGTATATTTCAAGCCACCATTTCACTGCCAAATTCGATCAAATAAAAAAAATTGTTCACTTTTTCACAAACTTTTTCACAAATGTTAGGTTTCTAACTGAAATTATTTACAAACAACTTATGCAATTGTGGCATAAATGGTTGTAAATGCTTCTCTGGGATCCCCTTTGTTCAGAAATAGCAGACATTTATGGCTGTGGCATTACTTTTTGGTAATTAGAAGGACGCTAAATGCTGCTGCGCACCACACTTGTGTTATGCCCAGCAGTGAAGGGGTTAATTAGGTAACTTGTAGGGAGCATGTAGGGTTAATTTTAGCTTTAGTGTAGTATAGTAGACAACCCAAAGTATTGATCTGGGCCCATTTTGATATATTTCATGCCACCATTTCACCGCCAAATTCGATCAAATAAAAAAAAATCGTTAACTTTTTCACTAACTTTGGGTTTCTCACTGAAATTATTTACAAACAGCTTGTGCAATTATTGTACAAATGGTTGTAAATGCTGTTCTGGGATCCACTTTGTTCAGAAATAGCAGACATATATGGCTTTGGCGTTGCTTTTTGGTAATTAGAAGGCCGCTAAATGCCGCTGCTCACCACACTTGTAATATGCCCAGCAGTGACAGGGTTAATTAGGTAGCTTGTAGGAAGCTTGAAGGGTTAATTTTAGCTTTAATGTAGAGATCAGCCTCCCACCTGACACATCCCACCCCATGATCCCTCTCAAACAGCTCTCATCCCTCCCCCACCCCACAATTGTCCCCGCCATCTTAAGTACTGGCAGAAAGTCTGCCAGTACTAAAATAAAAGCTATCTTTGATAAAAAAAATTTTTAAAGCATATTTACATATGCTGCTCTGTAGGATCCCCCCTTAGCCCCCAACCTCCCTGATCCCCCCCCCCCCTAAACAGCTCTCTAACACACCCCACACTATTTCCCACCATTTTGGGTACTGGCAGCTGTCTGCCAGTACCCACTTTGCACTTAAATGTGTTTTTTTTTATATAGTTTATTTTTTTTCTGTAGTGTAGCTGCCCCCCTGCATACCCTACCCCCTCCTAGATCCTCATTTATAAAATTATTTCCCTCCTCCTCTTCCACCCAAAACCGCCACCCACCACCCTGTCCCACCACTTTAACTTTTTAGCCCAGATCGCGGGCGTGCACGTGTGCATGCACGCGCATGCTCGTGCACGCACGTGTGCACGTGTGCACGCGCACGCGATCTTTCCTGACTGTTGGCCGGAAGAGACTGCCAGCGATGAGCCGCCCACCCACCTCCCTGTAGCTGCTCCCACCCACCAACGATCGGCACCATCGCTGGCCGATGCAGAGAGGGCCACAGAGTTTCAAACCCCAGAGGACGTGCCAGGCACGTCCTTGGTCGTTAAGTGACCTCCAATGGAGGACGTGCCTGGCACGTCCTTGGTCGTTAAGGGGTTACTTATGCTATAGCTATTGGGCATTAACCTGTTCTGTTTAATTCCTAACCTACTACAGAATTACCTACTTAAAGTCTGGAGCTGTCACGGCATCTCCTCTCCTAACCTCAGATCCCGCCTCCATCAACTCCGCTTTGCTAGCCGGTCTCATCAAACAACTTGGCGTGTGACGCTGCACACTCGACAGGAAGCGCAAGACCGGAGGTTACACACAGCGCACTAACCTGTCACCGGGAACGGATTTCTGTGAGTTACACTGACCGGACTCACAGCAGCTGCACGCTGCATGAAAAGGAAGCTCCGCTCACCTCACTCCAGGTTCCGTATATCTTTGCTCACTATCAGAGACATTGTGCATATAATATATGTTGTGAACATCTCCCATACAAACTACAACTGTGATATTTACATAAAGACTTGTTAATTGTATTATATCTATTGGGAGATTGCTCAAAGTAAACTCTCTCCTATAAAATGTGCAGCAAGCTTTAACATCTGAGTCAATACCTGAGATCTCTCCCTGCTAATTGCATTGTCGAGTTTCTATTAACCTCTGCAGTACTGAACTCTCTGCATAGTACCTTCCACCTATTGCTTCCAGACTTAACACCCATTAATAGAACCTCTGGTTTCTGGGTAAAAGTTATTAGGCAATATCAATCCCAAGAGATAAACAGTTCGCTAAACCAAATAGTAAACTGTCTTCATCTACTTGTGACAACAAAACCATTTTCTTTATACTAGTGTGACAAATTTACAAACATAAAGTTGTTGAACATTACATAATAAACCAGCCTTATAAAAGAAATTATGGAGCCCTCTGACATAACTCCTCAGCTACATAGTCTAAATCAAAGGCTGGATAACCTGACCCAGGCTTTTAGAGAATTGCAGGTTGAAAACCAAAGCCTCAAAGCCTGCTTAAGGGAAGTGTTATCCAATAGAAACTCTGGGAATGATCATCAGGCTGAACCCCAGGTTTCATACCCTGAGAAGTTCTCTGGAGACCGCTCCACTTTTCGCCAATTTAGGAATGCATGCTTATTGCTATTCGATTTACGCCCCAGGACCTACCCCACTGACAGGACCAAAGTACTGACTATCCTTTCGTACCTTAGGGGTGAACCTAGGGCCTGGGCTGACTCCTTTTATGAGTCCCAGGACCCAATACTAAACTCACTGGATACCTTTCTTAAAGCTCTATCATCCCTCTATGATGACCCCTACCGTCAGATTACGACTGAAAGCAAACTCAGAAGTTTAAAACAGCTAAAACCCCCAGTTGAAGAGTATATCACTCGCTTTAGGATCTGGGCCAGAGATTCCCTCTGGAATGAGGTTTCTCTGAAAAACCAATACCGTCTCGGTTTATCTGAAGAGATTAAGGATGAACTCGCCAGAGTTGGTGTACCAGACCGTTTAGAAGAACTGTACATCCTTACCACTACTATTGACCATAGACTTAGGGAGAGGAGGCAAGAAAGAAGCCCCTCTAATCCTCCTGTGTGCAGGATTCTTCCGACACCACCTACTTCCAGTTCATCACCTGAGCAACCTATAGACATCATTTTCCTGCGTGGACCCCTCACTCCACAGGAGAAGTCGAGACGCCGTTCACTAAATTTGTGCATGTATTGCGCATCAGCAGACCATGTTGTTAAGGAGTGTCCATCAACCACTGTCTACACACAAAAAACATTACTATACCTTTATCCTTGCAGTGGGATTGACACAGCATAAACTGTGATGCCATCATAAACACCGGCGCATGTGCCAACTTTATTGATTCAAGTTTAGTTACTGTTAATAAAATACCATTTTCGTTCAAAAGCACACCACTGCCTCTCAAAGTTATTGACGGTACACACCTAGCATCTGGTCCTGTCTCACAACAAACTATCCCCCTACTTGTCACTACTTCCTCTGGTCATACTGAGACCATTACCTTTGACATCATATCATCCCCTCTCTATCCTATTGTTTTGGGAATTACCTGGCTACAGTTACATCAACCCACGGTGCATTGGGACACCTTTACTCTTTCTTTCCCCTCCATATACTGCTCTGAAACCTGCTTTCCAAATTCACATTTACTCTCTACCACTACTTCTCCTATTCCTCCTCATTATCTTGATTTCTCTGACGTCTTCAATCAGAAAGAGGCCGAGTCGTTACCTCCACACAGGCCCTACGATTGCCACATAGACCTGTTACCTGGAGTCACTATTCCCTATGGCCATATCTATCCCCTGTCCAGACCTGAGTTACTGCATTTAAAAACATATATAAGTGATAATTTAAAAAAAGGTTTCATCCGACCTTCTACTTCCCCTGCCGGTGCCGGCATTTTCTTCGTAAAAAACAAGGATGGGTCCCTACGCCCCATAATAGACTATCGCGAATTAAATAAACGTACTGTAAAGAACAGGTACCCGCTTCCTCTAATCCGAGAATTGATTGAGAGGTTGAGTGGCGCTACTATATTCACTAAGTTAGATCTTAGGGGTGCATACAACCTTGTTAGAATAAGGGCCGGGGACGAGTGGCTGACAGCATTTAGGACCAGGTATGGTCTTTTTGAATATACTGTTATGCCATTTGGACTGTGCAACGCCCCGGCAACATTCCAGAATTTTATCAACGATATCTTTAGGGACATTCTTGACACTTTTCTGGTGGTCTATCTTGATGATATTCTAATCTATTCTTCTTCCCTCTCAGAACATATTACACATGTCAGGCAAGTGCTATCCAGATTACAGTCACATAGACTATATGTTAAATTAGAGAAATGTCTCTTCCATGTTACAGAGGTGTCATTCCTTGGTTATCGTATTAGTCAAAGCAAAATTATGATGGAAGACAGTAAAATCAAGGCAATCACTTCATGGCCTACACCATCTAACATTAAAGAAGTACAACGCTTCTTAGTTTTTGCGAATTTCTACAGGCGATTCATTCATAATTTTGCAGCCATCACTAAACCACTAACAAATCTTACTAAGACCACAACACCTTTCCTCTGGACCCCTCAGTCCCAAAAAGCCTTTCATGACCTTAAGTCACTGTTCATTATGTCACCAATTCTCCAAATACCGAATAGCAAAGCCCAGCTCATATTAGAAGTAGACGCGTCTGAATACGCTATTGGTTCAGTTCTCTCCCAGAGATCATCACCTGATGACCGAATACATCCTGTATGCTATTTCTCCAGGCTTTTAACACCTGCTGAGTTGAATTACCCCACAGGGGAAAAAGAGTTGTTGGCGATCAAATCATCGTTCGACCAGTGGAGACACTTACTGGAGGGGGCTGAACAGCCTATAGTTATATTTACTGATCACAAAAACCTCCAATACCTCCAATCTAATCGCACTCTTTCTGCTCGCCAACTCCGTTGGAGCCTTTATTTCTCCCGGTTCACTTTCACCATTACCTACCATCCCGGATCAAAAAACGGTAAGGCAGACGCACTCTCACGCAAAGATCACAAGCCTCATACTGTTCCTCCCTACTCAACCATAATTCCTAAAACATCCTTTATAGGATTCATGTCCAAAGATTTTGCAGAGCTCAAAACCCAACAAAGATTGGATCCCACGAAAAGTTCCTATACCCTATCTCTAGACGACAATGGTATCCTTTGCAACCACACAAGGTTCTACATAACATACCTCCCTCTCTCCGCAATAAGGCATTACAACTCACACATGATTCATCACTGGCTGGACACTTGGGAGTACAAAAGACACTAGACCTCCTACAAAGACACTTTTGGTGGCCCTCTATGAAACTCTCAGTGAAAACCTATATCAAGTCGTGCCCCACTTGTCAGACCTCTAAACCTTTACATCAATTGCCTCTCGGCCTCTTACAGAACATTCCCATTCCTGACTTCCCATGGAAAAGCCTCTCTATGGACTTTATAGTTGATCTCCCAAAGTCCAACGGGAAAACAGCCATCTTCGTAGTATTTGATTTATTCTCTCGTATGGCTCAATTCATACCAACCGAATCCCTTCCTACAGCACAACAAACCACTGAGATGTTCATTAAAGAGGTTGTTCGCCTACATGGACTACCTACATCTGTATTGAGCGACAGAGGGTCGCAATTCACCTCTAAGTTTTGGAGATTTCTCTGTTCATCTCTTTCCATTCAGCAACACCTCACCACCTCATACCATCCGCAAACATATGGCCTATGTGAGAGGATCAACCAATGGCTTGCGCAGTACCTGAGATGTTTCTGCTCCAGCACACACGACTCCTGGGTCTCATTTATACCTCAGGCAGAATTTGCTTACAATAATACAACAAACTCTTCTACCGGATTTTCACCTTTTTATATCAATTCTGGTCTCCATCCACGTTTCCATCCCTTATCTTCCTCTTACACTCCTTGTCCTCAGGTTAACGATCTGGTCAATTCCATTAAACTGATGTACAGATTGGTCCAAGACAACATCAAACACGCACAAGCCTCTCGAAAGAGCTTCTATGATTTACGCCATCGTCCTCATCCGGAATACAAAATTGGAGACATGGTTTGGTTGAGTACCAAGAATCTCAAAATACCCTCACACTGCAGGAAGTTTAATAACCTCTTTGTGGGACCTTTTCCGATAGTTGCCATTCGCAACCCACTTACTGTCACCTTGCAGCTCCCTACTTCCTACCGCATCCACCCAACTTTTCATATCTCACTGATCAAACCCTGTGATACCTCTCCCTGCACTGGTGTCCCCGACGCCAGATCCTGAGTATGAGGTGCATTCGGTATTGGACTCTCGTCGCTGCAATGGTCAACTCCAGTACCTTGTCCATTGGCCTGGGTTTGATTCCTCTGAGGATTCCTGGGAGCTTGCGACCAACCTTTCGGCTCCCCGTCTGGTGTCTCTATTTCATAGACGCCATCCCGATCGTCCGGCACCTTGATGCCTTCTTGGTGGATCTTTGGGGGGGGGGGGGGGGAGTGTCATGATCCTCCTATTCCACCTTAAACATGTGAACCACTTACACATGCCACCTTTTCATCTTATTAACAACCTACCTGAACTCAATATATACCAGCCTCCTCCAATGGTCCTTTGCTGGTTTATTAAAGTTCTCAAGCTACAGTTTCCAGTCCTTACTTATGCTATAGCTATTGGGCATTAACCTGTTCTGTTTAATTCCTAACCTACTACAGAATTACCTACTTAAAGTCTGGAGCTGTCATGGCATCTCCTCTCCTAACCTCAGATCCCGCCTCCATCAACTCCGCTTTGCTAGCTGGTCTCATCAAACAACTTGGCGTGTGACGCTGCACACTCGACAGGAAGCGCAAGACCGGAGGTTACACACAGCACACTAACCTGTCACCGGGAACGGATTTCTGTAAGTTACACTGACCGGACTCACAGCAGCTGCACGCTGCATGAAAAGCAAGCTCCGCTCACCTCACTCCAGGTTCCGTATATCTTTGCTCACTATCAGAGACATTGTGCATATAATATATGTTGTGAACATCTCCCATACAAACTACAACTGTGATATTTACATAAAGACTTGTTAATTGTATTATATCTATTGGGAGATTGCTCAAAGTAAACTGTCACTCAGATAATCTCTCCTATAAAATGTGCAGCAAGCTTTAACATCTGAGTCAATATCTGAGATCTCTCCCTGCTAATTGCATTGTCGAGTTTCTATTAACCTCTGCAGTACTGAACTCTCTGCATAGTACCTTCCACCTATTGCTGCCAGACTTAACACCCATTAATAGAACCTCTGGTTTCTGGGTAAAAGTTATTAGGCAATATCAATCCCAAGAGATAAACAGTTCACTAAACCAAATAGTAAACTGTCTTCATCTACTTGTGACAACAAAACCATTTTCTTTATACTAGTGTGACAAATTTACAAACATAAAGTTGTTGAACATTACACACACACACACACACATACACACACACAAACACTCATACACACACACACACACACACACACACACACACACACACACACACACACACACACACAAACACTCATACACACACATACACACACACAAAAACACTCAGACACACACACGCAAAAACTCAGACACACACACATACAAAATATGTAAACTGCACTACATTAATTATAAAGCTCATGTCTAGAGCTGCTCCCTGGCTCAGCTCTGGCTTTTGTGAGAGTGTGTGTTTTGATTATGTGTGAGAATGTGTTTTGTGGGTGTGTGTGCGTTTGTGTGAGAGAGTGTGTGTTTTGATTATGTGTGAGAATGTGTTTTGTGGGTGTGTGTGCGTTTGTGTGAGAGAGTGTGTGTTTTTATATTTCTGTCGTTAGCTTTACAAGATTTTTAAGGTTGACTACACTCGATAATAAAGTGCGCACACATTTTAGTCATTTGTCCGAAAATTGCACAGACAAAAATGTTTGTACACAGTTCTCAAAAAACCTTGCTTGGTGGCCTAGTTGGCGACACTTCCTGGTAGTGCTGGTGACATCATAAAGGGGCTGAACTAGGACGCACCAATAGCTGCAATGGAGCTGCATGGTGGGGGGGGGGGGGGGGGGAGTTTCTTCAAACCCCTCAATTTCCTGCTCTTTCAATTGGTGAAGGTTTGGAGGAGTACTAGAAATTTGTCGTTTCTATTTCTGGAGACCCCTAATAAAGTTTTTTTTCCAAGTAGAGAAGTCCCTGTGGTAACAGTGAACACCTTGCAAAAAAAAAAAGGATTTATTTATGTACTGCACAATGGGGCCTCTAATAATCTATATTATAACCCCTAAAAGATATATGGGCCCCTATTTCACATGTGGCTACCCATGATGACAATGTAGTAAGGTGGTCACAGTAACAGCAGTGGTCACTGGACAATTTTCAATCGCCTAGATTGCGAGTTTTGAGCGCTATAGGGAAATTAAAGAACGCAACAAATGTTGCGTTATTTAATCCCCTATAGCGCTGCCATTACAAGTTTTTCAAAACCCCGCTTGTGCGTGTGATATGCGGTTTATAAGCTCCATACCGCACCAAAAACAAGTGCTGTTTTGACGTGCTCGTGCACGCTTTCCCCTTAGACATCAATGGGGAAAGCGGGTCAGAAAAAAGTATAACACCTGCGATTTGCGGAATGAAAAGCTCCGTAACGCAGCCCCATTGATGTATATGGGGAAAGAAAACTAATGTGTAAACCTAACACCCTAACATAAACCCTATGTCTAAACACCCCTAATCTACTGCCCCCGACATCGCCGACGCCTGCCTACAGTTATTAACCCCTAATCTGCCACTCCCGATATCGCTGCCACCTAAAAAAAGGTATTAACCCCTAATCTGCCGCTCCCAATATCGCTGCCACTATACTAAAGTTATTAACCCCTATTCTGCTGCACCCCAACATCGCTGCCACTATATTAAAGTTATTAACCCCTATTCTGCTGCCCCCTGACATCGCCACAACTAAATAAAGTTATTAACCCCATAAACCTCTGGCCTCCCACATCACTACCATTATATAAACCTATTAACCCCTAAACCACCAGCTCCCCACATCGCAACAACCTAAATTAAACTATTAACCCCTAAACCTAACCCTAACGTAACCCTAACCCTAACACCCCCTAACTTTAAAATAATTAAAATAGATCTAAATTAAATTTACAATTATTAACTAAATAATACCTATTTAAAACTAAATACATACTTACCTGTAAAATAAAACCTAAGCTAGCTACAATATACGTAATAGTTATATTGTAGCTAGCTTAGGTTTTATTTTTATTTCACAGGAAAGTTTGTATTTATTTTAACTAGGTAGACTAGTTAGTAAATAGTTAACTATTTAAATGTAAGTAAAAAAAAAGTGAAAAATGGCATAGCAGCAAAAGGGTTAAGGAAAACTACACACAGGGGGTTGGCGTTATGTCTTAACAATATGCAAAACAATATAATTGACAAACAAATTGCTCATTCAAAAAACTAAACTGATAGTTCCTTCTGTGATGTTGAAATATTGCAATTAACAACAGTCAGGTTAAAGAGACAGCAACATCAAAATAAAACATGCATGATTTAAGATAATAAATATTTTATCGAATTTGCTTTGTTCTTTTGGTATCCTTTTGTTGAAAAGCATACCTCGGTAGGCTAAAACGGTAATTGGAAAGTTGTTACATGCTAAACCTGACTAATGACCCCTACCTGATAAACATGAGTACAGACCACTACCTACTAAACCTGATTACTGACGTGCTACCTACTAAACCTGACTACAGACATGCTACCTACTAAACCTGACTATTGACCACTACATACTAAACCTGACTACTGACATGCTACCTACTAAACCAGATTACTGATCCGCTACCTACTGAACCTGATTCCTGACCACTACCTATTAAACCTGACTACAGACATGCTATCTACTAAACCTGGCTACTGGCCACTACCTACTAAACATGATTACTGAACTACTACCTACTAAACCTGACTACTGACCACTACCTACTAAACCTGACTACTGACCGGCTACCTACTAAACCTGACTACTGACCTGCTATCTACTAAAGCTGATTACTGACCTGCTACCTACTAAACCTGACTACTAACCTGCTACCTACTAAACCTGATTACTGATCTGCTACCTACTAAGCCTGATTACAGATTTGCTACCTACTGAACCTGACTACTGACCTGCTACCTACTAAACCTGATTACTGACCTACTAAACCTGACTACTGACAACTAACTACTAAACCTGACTACTGACTTGCAACCTACTAAACCTGACTACTGACCTGCTACCTGCTAAACCTGACTACTGACCTGCTACCTACTAAACCTGACTACTGACCTTCTACCTACTAGACCTGACTACTGACCTGCTACCTACTAAACTTGATTACTGATCTGCTACCTACTAAGCCTGATTACAGATTTGCTACCTACTAAATCTGACTACTGAACTACTACCTACTAAACCTGACTACAGACCTGCTATCTACTAAAGGTGACTACCGGCCTGCTACTTGTTAAACCTGATTACTTACTGACTTGCTACCTACTAAACCTGATTACTGACCTGCTATCTACTAAACCTGACAACTGACCGGCTACCTACTAATCCTTACTACTGACCTGCTACTTGCTAAACTTGACTACTGACCTGCTACTTACTAAACCTGACTGCTGACCTGCTATCTACTAAACCTGACTACTGACCTTTACCGACTAAACCTGACTACTGACCTGCTACCTGCTAAACCTGACTACTGACCTGCTACTTGCTAAACCTGACTACTGAACTTCTACTGACTAAACCTGACTACTGACCTGCTACCGGCTAAACCTGATTACTGACCTGCTACCTACTAAACCTGATTACTGACCTGCTACCTACTAAACCTGACTGCTGACAAGCTACCTACTAAACCTGACTACTGACCTGCTATCTACTAAACCTGACTACTGACCTGCTACCGGCTAAACCTGATTACTGACCTGCTACCGACTAAACCTGATTACTGACCTGCTACCTACTAAACCTGACTGCTGACAAGCTACCTACTAAACCTGACTACTGTCCTGCTATCTACTAAACCTGACTACTGACCTGCTACCGGCTAAACCTGATTACTGACCTGCTACCGACTAAACCTGATTACTGACCTGCTACCTACTAAACCTGACTGCTGACAAGCTACCTACTAAACCTGATTACTGACCTGCTATCTACTAAACCTGACTACTGACCTGCTACCGACTAAACCTGATTACTGACCTGCTATCTACTAAACCTGACTACTGACCTGCTACCTACTAAACCTGATTACTGACCTGCTATCTACTAAACCTGACTACTGACCTGCTACCGGCTAAACCTGATTACTGACCTGCTACCTACTAAACCTGATTACTGACCTGCTACCTACTAAACCTGATTACTGACCTGCTATCTACTAAACCTGACTACTGACCTGCTACCGGCTAAACCTGATTACTGACCTGCTACCTACTAAACCTGATTACTGACCTGCTACCTACTAAACCTGACTGCTGACCTGCTACCTACTAAACCTGACTACTGACCTGCTATCTACTAAAAAGATTGTCTCTGGAATCATTCAGAAGTTAACATAGTGCTGACTGTAGGCATTTTGTGGCATTCTCAATGTATGGTCCCAATTTTTCACCTAAACCTCAGCTGATCATGTGGAATTTTCAAAGACAGCATCACCCTTGTAAAGTATCACATCCTGCAACTGTCTCTCTGTTGCAAAGCTGACAAGGTTTTTATTTTATTTTTCTTGAACGTTTTCCATTTTCTTTTGTGCATATGTTAGAGTGGACTGTTTTATAGAGGGTGTATATTTGTGTCATTTTAATTCATTGCTTTGTAAGGTTTTGAATACATTTTTGTCATCCTTGACAGTGAAACTTTATGTGGTGAAAAGTTAGTGGGACATGACATCCCAATATTGTTTTCATGTTTAGAGCATATTTAATGCATACCTAGGTATGCTCCGGAGCAGTAATTTACTGCTGGGAACTAGCTTCTGATTGGAGTCTGAACATACAAGCCTCTTTTCATTGGCTCTACAGATTTATTCAGCTAGTTCCCAATAGTGCATTGCTACTTCTTTAACAAAGGATACCAAGAGAAAAATGATGTGTTTCACATCCTTTTAACAGTTGCAAGATAAAAGTGACCCCATTGAATTCAATGAAACTGAATTTGTTACTCTTGACAAGAGGCAGAAACGATTTTCCAAAGTTCCAGGAATGAATTTTATTGAATCTAGTAAAATGAGTTGAGCCTTTTACGAACTTGAGAATCTCATTCTCTAGTGTAATAACATTTTCCCTATTTTTTCTGAGATTTCAGGTTTTTCATAATGCGTTCCAAAAAAACTAAATAATACAAGGTTAGTATGGTATTTATTTCTAACATCAAATTCATACTTTACAATATAGTAAGACAAAGATATTCATTGTATCAAATGAAAAATTGATAACTTGAAGAAAGCACTTGCTCCAAGGAGTTTACTTAGAGCTTGGTGAGTGACAGTGTAAACAGTGAACTTTTATTGCAAAAAATTAATATATGATGAAAGATTATGCAGTTTATTTTGTTAACAAAATATAAGTTCTCCTAACTTGTGAGAGTAAAATCAGCAATGTTTATCTATCTATCTATCTATCTATCTATCTATCTATCTATCTATCTATCTATCTATCTATCTATCTATCTATCTATCTTTCTATCCATCTATCTATTACTGTATCTATCTATCTATCTATCTATCTATCTATCTATCTATCTATCTATCTATCTATCTATCTATCTATCTATCTATCTATCTATCACTGTATATATCTATCTTTCTATCCATCTATCTATTACTGTGTCTATCTATCTATCTATCTATCTATCTATCTATCTATCTATCTATCTATCTATCTATCTATCTATCTATCTATCTATCTATCTATCTATCTATCTATTACTGTATATATCTATCTTTCTATCCATCTATCTATTACTGTATCTATCTATCTATCTATCTATCTATCTATCTATCTATCTATTACTGTATATATCTATCCTCTGTCTATATACTGTATCTTCTAGTGTTATTATACAGTTAAAGGGATAGTAAACCCAAAAACAGTTAAAATATTTTTTAAAACTTCATTATGCATATGAAATATTTCTAATAGGTACCTGTTAAATGTTTTTTAAATCATTTTCAAGATATTGCTCTTTAAAAATATTTATTGCGCCAAACCTATTTTTATCTCATTATGTGGACCCTATAATGATGTTCTACCTAGGTAGAAACATCATGGCGGCCCGCATGCGCATATAATTATTTTAATAGTAACGCATGCGCATATAATTATTTTAATAGTAACACATGCGCATCTTGGCCCCTCAGTCCTGACGTCACTAATGCTGGCACAGGAAGCAGGGCGGACTTCATGTAAGTGACATTAACGTTGGTGGGAGTGGTGCACCAGAGCGCTGAAGATTCACAGAACTCAAACATGGGGAATCATCTGTTACTTTGATCGAGGCAAGTATAAGAAGTACCCCTAGGCTAATGAGCTAGTTGATTAGATCAAAGTAAAAGGAAGTTCCCTGCCTAGACTAACAATCATGTTTTTTTCTTATGATAAGGCAGAAAATTCATAGAGTGACTAATCAGCAATTATTTTTAATCCCTAGACTAACGAGCAAGTTGTTTTGTTCTTACAACAGATTAATCGCAGGAACTGCAAGATTTAAAGCAACTTTGGATGCGACTAACGTTAATTATTAACAGCTGAAGTTGCTTTTGGTTTTACTCTGTACAGCTCTTGCGATTAATTTGTGCAAAACAACTTGCTCGTTAGTCTAGTGGTCAAAAATAATTGCTGATTCGTCATTCTATGTATTTTCTGCCTTATCATAAGAAAATAACATGCTCGTTTTCAGGGGTTAAAACAAATGATCGTTAGTCTAAGCAGGAAACTTCCTTTTACTTTGATCAAATAAACTAGCTCATTAGCCTAGGGGTGCTTATTATACTTACCTTGATCAACGTAAAGTATAAGCACCTGTAGTATGTGTACACTGACATTCTCATCTGGTCTGCACATGCGATGGAGCATAATTTTAAATATGGCCTCTGAGGATTTTTGATAGTGTTGCGCAGGCGTTTCCCACAATCAGTGCGCATGCGAAGTTTCAATAAAGAACGTCCTATTAATATTTAAATGAGATGGGCAGAAACACTTGCCTATTGGATGAGGATGATTACTACATCTTGCATAAACTCTGCCTATTTTATGGGCGGTCGTTACTGCTTGTTGTATGTGGATTTTAAAGATAAATTAAAAATAGTTAAAGGGACACTGTACCCAAACATTTTCTTTCGTGATTCAGATTGAGCATGACATTTTAAGCAACTTTCTAATTTACTCCTATTATCAAATTTTCTTCATTCTCTTGGTATCTTTATTTGAAATGCAAGAATGTAAGTTTAGATGCCGGCCCATTTTTGGTGAACAACTTGGGTTGTCCATGCTGATTGGTGGATAAATTCATCCACCAATAAAAAAGTGCTGTCCAGAGTACTGAAACCAAAAAAAAGCTTAGATGCCTTCTTTTTCAAATAATGATAGCAAGAGAACAAAGAAAAATTGATAATAGGAGTAAATTAGAAAGTTGCTTAAAATTGCATGCTCTTTCTGAATTACAAAAGAAAAAATTTGGGTTCAGTGTCCCTTTAAAAGCTTTGTTCCAGGAAAAAAGTAAGTTGATTTTATTGTATATATATTTATAATTATAGTAATGTATTTTATTTTGGTACGATTTGGCAAAGATTTCTAACCCTTTAACAACATTAATTAAAATGTAATTTTGCATACAGAATTTGTTAAAGTCCCAAATAAAATATGCAAGCGGTACAGACAATGCACTGCGGTTACTCACTCTTTACCTGTCAATTTTCACATACACCTGTATGCACAGTTCCTCCTGTCTCGTTCCTAGAGAGGTGCAGGTGCGCACTTGAACTGAAATTAGTTATGCTTGCGGTACCGTCCTGCATCGTTGTATTTGAAAAAAAAAAACTGTTTGCGCAGGGTGGCCAGGTTAGGTGGATTACAGGTAATACATTAATTTATATTTACTTATAAGCACATTTGAAGAAAAACAATGTATATATTGGGTACAGTACAAACATCATAATAGTATTATTGACGGCAACTGTACTACTTACTTTCCCTTTAAATAGTCAGTACATAGAAACATAGAATTTGACATTAGATATGAACCAAAAAGGCCCATGTTTCATGTTACTTATTTCTTAGGATAGCCTTATGCATGTTCCAGACATTTTTTAATTCCTTTACAGTTTTTGTGTTTCTGCTGAACCCACCTACATCCCTGGGCAACTAGCAACAAATTATGTGGAGAATAAATTATAGTTGAGACGAGCTGTCTGAGCTAATCCTTCCACTGCCGAGAAACTAGCAGTAATCCTATAGAAGCCATTTACACAAAGTTGCTTATCCTCACCTCTGGAACAGTCCAACTAAGGATAGGAGGGTGGGAAAGCTGGAAAGTATTGGACCTGGAAGGAAGATGCTTTACACTGGGAAGTAGAAACCGCCCAACAACTGCTGGGGCAATGATGATGTAGATTTGCGGCCAATCGGCCACTAGCAGGGGGTGTCAATCAACCCGATCGTATTCGATCGGGTTGATTTCTGTCCGCTGTCTCAGAGCAGGCGGACAGGTTATCGAGCTGTGGTCTTTAGGCGGACAGGTTATGGAGCTTGATAAATTGACCCCTATGTATCTTCCTAAAACTCTCGTAATCTATTCACAGTCTTCTCTGTCTCTTTTCCTATACTCTTCTCTCCATTTATTCATACCACTTATTTATTTTCATAATACCCTTTGACCTTCCTTTAATGTTTTTACTCTTCTTTTAATGTTTTCCTTTATTGAGGTTTTACACATGAACAGATATTAACATACAGACTGAAAATATTCAGGTCAAAACTTACATTGTTTAGACAAAACAGATGTCAGGGTTTTTTTCCCTGTTTGCCATGTGCTGCTGGCAGCCATTTTGCTCATCTCTCTTCCTGACTATGGTGCATTGTGGGGGATGCTGCTCATTTCCTACACTTCCTTTTATGGCCAGACTGGTGTGCATCATCCATGTGAGACAGGATGCAGTCTCAGAATTGTGATGTCATCACTTATTATTTAAAGGGCCTCTGTTCAGTATGCTTTGCCTTTGTGTTGTCTCAGACCTGTTTGTGAGAGTTCCTGTGTATTACCTGGCTGCCTGACGTCTTTCCTGGTTCCTGATCCCTGGCTTGTTCCTGACTCTGCTGTTTTCCTTGTTCCTGATTCCGGCTCGTCTGACTATTCGCTATGGCTCCTGACTCGGCTCGTCTGACTACCAGCTCTGGTTTTGACTCCTGGCTTGTTATTTGACTTGTGGACTTTTTATTATTTTTTGCTATGAATAAAGGTGTGATTATTTTTGCACTTCTTGTCTCAGTCTGATTCCTGGCACCCTGACAACAGGATTGTGTACATCAATGAATTAATTAAAAAAAAGGAAAAAAAAAAGATTTGCTATCTGTCAATATTGTCTGAGAACCTAATTTTTGTCAAAGAATATTAGTATTAGCATATAATTGTAGTTATTAAACTGGCCTCAAGAGGTCATCAGATGTAGGAAATTCATGTGTACATGATAACTACTTATGAGACCCTAGTTGGACCTAAGACTTAAGGCAAGGGAAAGATACAACATGATAAAATATAATAAAAAATATAACCTTGAATTATGTTGTGGTTCAGGTAAACACCGCTCAAACATATAGAAAGAAGGGGGTTATGGGATGTTGGGGGCGGAAACTCTCAAAAGCTTAATGGTACCAAGGATACTTAATGTAAGTACACAAAGATTATGTTATATGCAAATGTAAGGAAAATGGAAATAGTTTGATGGAGGTAAACTAGATGGGTATATAGCCACTCTTGGGTGTAGAAACAGTGGACAAGAGCCACCCCAATAGGGGCCCTAGGTATTCAGGGCTAACAATTTTAATAAGAGAGATGAAAAATTATTATGGGTATAGGAACACTGTAAAATATAACGTCAAGATGTAGCCATATGACTCACAAATTAATTATAACTAAAGCTGCTATTTAGTAAAATGGTCCCTTGATTATACCAAAATCTTATTAAGAGTAAAATACTTAGTTCTAATCCGATGTAAATAAACATGCTAACTTGTGCAACACTACGAACATAAACAACACATATCTACATGAAACTCAGGGTGGACATAAAATACTGCAGGTCTTCAAATGTGGTACCAATACCCCTTATGAACCAGCACAGGGAGAGATGTTGCTACGTGGGAGACACCCCTTATATTTATGTTGTACAGAAAGACTGATGTACCCAGTTCCCTCGGCCATCGGCAACATCAAAACTGTTGTGCTTTGTGCATGTATTAGGAGTAGGCACTCAAGTGGGTTCTGTCGCTCATCACTTTCAATATTTATTGTGTGAAGGTACATGGAAATATAAGTGTATATAGACCCTTAAACTAAGTCGGTAATCATGCCTTAATGTAAATGTCACTCTTCTCCCAACAGGAGAACTAAGGTCCCCCTAGCGAGAAGTGACATTTAGAAATAGATATGTGATAGATGTTGAGCTTATAAACTTTAGTAGTCGTATAGGGAACTAGAACCATAGAGAGCTATAGAATAAGCTAAGCTAGTATTCCACTGCCAACACAGGCTCATTGTGGATATATGATAAACAATTATAAAGCAGAAGGATGTAAAAGTTTCATGGAAGCAAGCATAGGAAACTGGCATAACTCTAATTTAGTTACCGTTAACAAGATTATTGTTTTTGTTATTTTGTTTTTAGTTTTAGCCCACTCCAGACCTTTGGTGATCTAGACAGAATGTGGTAATGGCATTCCTATGACCCATGTTCTTCCATATCCCACAAAGTAGAAGCAGTAGAGAAGTAACTGTGACTCCGATAGATTGACTGTCTAGACTCGATTAGTCTCTGTCTAGTATAGAGAGCCATGAGGATAATTTCTCCTGATTTCTGCTGGAAAAAAGATTGCATGGTCGCTTAGAGACCGTTGGAACACAAAGAGTAATGCTTTCTCCGAATAGCTCCCGGGATAAGCAAAGAGAGTTGGTTTTTAGAACGAGGGTTCCAGCTTATAAAGTAGGGCAGATCAAAATTTGTATATGCCAGATCCTGGTTTCCAGGCTTGTCTCTCTTCTTCTCATAGTAAACACCTGCAGGAATGGGCAGGTCTCGATAATCTCCGTGTTTAGATGGGAGCGGTATGATTTGCGATAACTGCTTGGCATGTTCCAGAACTTTACGTAAGCTCTGTTTGAGGTCCTCAAAATGATCCTCCATGCTTTGAAGGACTACGTTCTCCCATCTATCTAGGGACTCCATGTTACAACAAAGTTAAATTAAATGGCTTTTGATCAGCTTTTAGTGTATATATTAAAGCGTACCAGTTAAGGCTTTCTGAGTAAAGAATGTATACCCAATTGGCAGGGAAATAGGAGACTGGGGGATTTGGCGGCCCTGATCACTAGCACAGCAAATAGAGTGACGTCTTTCTCAAGTCCCTTGAGCTTAAGCCATGTATTACACGTATGTGCAAGCGAGATAGGATAGTATAAGATGTCCACTCGTGATACTGTGAAAGTTATAGTCTATGTACTCGCCTGTAATTTATGGAAAAATAATCTGGTTTGTAGCTCCGCTTCAGTAGCAAAAAGGAGTATGGCAGTGTACTACGTTGCACAAGATCAGGGCCTCTTTATGTAGGAGCATTGTGCCATGGCTCCCACTCAGTAAGATCACCCAAATTGTCGTTTTTGAGATTGTTGACTCTTGGGGGTGAAGTTTTAGGTGGATAGCATAAATTTTGTCTGCAGGATACTTGATATAAATAAGTATTGTATGTTTGTGATTAGAAGCTTCAGAAAAACACGACCGATCTCTTCAGTGGCTAGCTCCGCCTCTTCTTGTAATGTTTTAATTACATAAACATAATGAAGGTGTAAATGAAATCCAAACGTTGTACATTTTTCTAGGCACAGCATACAGGAAAAACTTTGGCTCAAATTTAATATCCAAGTTGATGTGGATTTCCGCTGGTTTCACACTCCTGGTTTAAAAATGTTTTAATGTCACTGATTTCCATCTCTCTTTCATGTCAAAAATGTATACCCTATCACCAGTGAATGGTGGCTACTGAAAACTGCAAAAAAGCAGCGTAAAACTCCTTAACGCAGCTCCATTTATTCCTATGGGGAAACACATTTTATGTTTACACCTAACACCCTGACATGAACCCCGAGTCTAAACACCCCTAATCTTACACTTATTAACCCCTAATCTGCCACCCCTACATTGCCGCCACCTACATTATACTTATGAACCCCTAATCTGCTGCCCCCAACATCGCTGACACCTACATTATATTTATTAACCCCTAATCTGCCGCCCCAACGTCGCCGCCACTATACTAAATGTATTAACCCCTAAACCTAATTCTAACCCTAACCCCCCTAACTTAAATATAATTACAATAAATCTAAAGAAAACTTACTATTAATAACTAAATAATTCCTATTTTAAACTAAATACTTACCTATAAAATAAACCCTAAGATAGCTACAATATAACTAATAGTTACATTGTATCTAGCTTAGGGTTTATTTTTATTTTACAGGCAAGTTTGTATTTATTTTAACTAGGTAGAATAGTTACTAAATAGTTATTAACTATTTAATAACTACCTAGCTAAAATAAATACAAATTGACCTGTAAAATGAAACCTAACCTAAGTTACAATAACACCTAACACTACACTATATATTTAAATTAATTAACTAAATTAACAATTAAATAAATTAAATTAGCTAAAGTACAAAAAAAACAACTAAATTACATAAAATATTAATCAAATTACAAAATTTAAACTAATTACTCCTAATCTAATAGCCCTATCAAAATAAAAAAGCCCCACCAAAATAAGAAAAAACCTAGCCTAAACTAAACTACCAATAGCCCTTAAAAGGGCCTTTTGAGGGGCATTGCCCTAAAGAAATCAGCTTTTTTACCTGTAAAAAAAAATACAAACAACCCCCAACAGTAAAACCCACCACCCACACAACCAACCCCCCAAATAAAATACTAACTAAAAAAACCTAAGCTCCCCATTGCCCTGAAAAGGGCATTTGGATGGGCATTGCCCTTAAAAGGGCAGTAAGCTCTATTGCAGGCCCAAACCCTAACCTAAAAATAAAACCCACCCAATACACCCTTAAAAAAACCTAACACTAACCCCCAGAAGATCGACTTACAGTTCTGAAGACCGGACATCCATCCTCAAGGAAGCGGTAGAAGTCTTTATCCAACCGGGCCGAAGTCCTCAACGAAGCCGGGAGAAGTCTTCATCCAAGCCGGGCAAAGTGGTCCTCCAGATGGGCAGAAGTCTTCATCCAGATGGCATCTTCTATCTTCATCCATCCGACGCGGAGCGACTCCATCTTCAAGACATCCGACGCGGAGCATCCTCTTCTTCCGGAGTCTTCTTACTGAATGAAGGTTCCTTTAAGTGATGTCATCCAAGATGGCGACCCTTAGATTCCGATTGGCTGATAGAATTCTATCAGCCAATCGGAATTAAGGTAGAAAAAATCCTATTGGCTGATGCAATCAGCCAATAGGATTGAAGTTCAATCCTATTGGCTGATCCAATCAGCCAATAGGATTGAGCTCACATTCTATTGGCTGATTGGAACAGCCAATAGAATGCGAGCTCAATCATATTGGCTAATTGCATCAGCCAATAGGATTTTTTCTACCTTAATTCCGATTGGCTGATAGAATTCTATCAGCCAATCGGAATCTAAGGGACGCCATCTTGGATGACGTCACTTAAAGGAACCTTCATTCATCTTTAGTCGTCGGAAGAAGAGGATGCTCCGCGTCGGATGTCTTGAAGATGGATGAAGATAGAAGATGCCATCTGGATGAATCTGAAGGATTCTGTCCGTCTGGAGGACCACTTTGCCCGGGTTGGATGAAGACTTCTCCCAGCTTCGTTGAGGACTTCGGCCCGGTTGGATGAAGACTTCTGCCGCTTCCTTGAGGATGGATGTCCGGTCTTCAGAACTGTAAGTCGATCTTCAGGGGGTTAGTGTTAGGTTTTTTTAAGGGTGTATTGGGTGGGTTTTATTTTTAGATTAGGGACTTTGGGCACAGTTAGTGCGTAAGTGAAAAAAGAAATTAGCCAGCCCTGGCCTCTGATAAACCGAAATGTCGGTTGTGTTAGACATTGCAACGGGTCTTCCGGATTTCACTCCAGAGTGCGCTTGCATTACATCTAATGGGCTGCGTGGCTCGACTTTGTACTTGCTGCGCAAGCTACTATATGTTAGGTTTAAAAAAAATGTTTTGAAGGGAAAAATCTAAATGGGCGAACAAGTAAATAGGTTTAATTAAAACATTTTCTTTAACTATGTTTTATACTTTATTCAAATGTTAATTTCAAAATGTTTACCTTTACTATCACTTTAGAGAAGAGTAAGGTCCCCTTTGTGGTTTCCAACTAATTAAAATTATGTACGCTACATTTATTAACTGCAATATTATTTTCATTGAGTACCTGTTAAGCCAATGAGCATTAATAATAAACATTTATCAGCCAATGAGAATTAGCAGAAAGAACACAACTGATACTGCTTTTTTGCATATATATTTTAATGTTGCTCTTTAAGGATGAGAAAAAAAATAAGTACATAATCTTTTAAGGAAATAAAATAAGGCATACAAAAATATTTCTTATTTTTCTTGGAACATTGGAAGACCAGGATTAATTCCAAATAAACCTAATTCACCTAGAATTCCTTTGAACTTTAAACTGATTCATAAACCAACCTAGATTCAATAAAACTCATAAGTGAAAGAATATCTCCCGTAAAGAAATGTTGCAACTTCCTAACACGAAAATTACAGAATTCATAAAGATTTTTAACTGTCCCTCATCAGTAGGGTTGACAGATGTCCTCCATAAAAATACACAACAATCTGTAGTTGATAGTATGATGGTATGTTTATCACACAATGCTGGCCCCTCAAAGCACTACATTAGACCCCACTCATAATCTTACAATGTATATTTTTCAAATTTAAGCAATCATTTTACCCCTTGATTGCCAGTAACACACAAACAGTAGAGATGACCCCTTGGCTGCCCCATACATCTTTCATATTTTTAATGTATTAATGCAGAGACAAAAACTTTGTACTAGATTACAAGTGAAGCACTATATATTGCTTTCATGAAAGCAATATTAGTGCTCCACTTTGTAATAGCAGCGCACGCTAATGTGCGCTGGTATTACAAGCTAGCCGCAATGCGAACAAGAGCTCATGTTCACAGTACTAGGAAGCATTGCGCTCACGAGAGCGCGCTTCATTAGGCTCCTATGGGAGCCTTGTCTGATGCCGTTGCAGACAGCATCAGAACTTCAGCACCAGCGAAGGGGGTAAGTCACGCACGGATGGCAGCAATTAAATATATATGTATATGATTATATACGTATATATATATATATATATATATATATATATATATGTGTTAATATGTGTATATACACATATAAACACACACACATATATATATATATATATATATATATATATATATATATATATATATATATATATATATATGTTTATAAGCATACACATATATATATTTACTGGGAACACACAGTTCCTATTAACCACAATGTATTTTTTCTTACACCCCACTCCTACCAACTTTAACCCCAAAATACTGCCTAGTGCAGTAATTTTATTAAAAAATAAAGATGCTGTCATCTTTATTTTTTAATATAATATACTACACTGTATTTTGGGGGCATTTAGGGCAAAATTATAAAATTGACCAGAGATCCGATCTCTGGTAATTTTATAAGCGCTAATTGCTATCACGAGCTTGCGGTAGCAATACCAAGCCACTTGTAATGGCTGGTTAATTATTGAACTCCCGCAAATGGGAAAACTTGCCCTTTTGCGGGAGAGCAATAATTTAGCGCTTCCCTTGTAATCTATCCCATTATGTGAGGATTTTACTGGACAGCCTGCTAAAATATTGGGCTGTCCTGTTGAATACTGGACACTCAGAGTAGCTTCACAGCACAATAACAACACTGTTGCAAAAACAAAACAAAACAGTAGTGTTTAAATGGCAGAATACAGATCCAACAGAAATCCAGCAACGTTTCGGGCTCTCAAACCTTAGTCATGCTATACATTGTATCCACTTCTTAATGCCTTTATATACCATTCCCTCTACCAACAAGTATATTTCATAAAAATCTTTCTCATACGCCACCTAGTGGCTCCCAAAGTATATCACATAGGTAATACAATTAATACACACACACATACAGTATATATAATTATATACAGAGAAATTTCATGCAAAAAAAGTTTCTTAAAGAAAAACAGACATATCATGATCCTTATTTGTCCCAATAGTTTTGAGTGCATTTAAAGTAGAAATCCAAAATAATTCTCTTCTCTTTAGCAACAGTTCGCTGTTACCCCCCCCCCCACCTCCTCCTAGGTCTTTTCACTTGATCAACTATCTGCCATCTCAACTGGCTAATAGAATGGTTGGCCTCCAAAAAATAGGAGGATACGGGGGCATCTTTATTCCCACATCTAATATTGGATTTGTGTTCCCTTATACCATCACTGGCTCTCTTAGTGGTCTCTCCAATGTAGATCTTCCAACATGGGCACTTAATTAAATAAATAATATAGCTGGAACTGCAGGTAAAATAATCCCTTATTTTATAGATCTTACCAGATCTAGGGTGTGTAAAGGTGGCCCCCTTAATCTTAGAATTGCAGCTGCAACAACCTAGACAAGGATATCATCCTAAATTATTTTCAGTAAAATACCCATATCCTGCTTTCTTAGAACCTGTGTGTGTATTAATTGTATTACCAATGTGATATACTTTGGGAGCCACTAGGTGGTGTATGAGAAAGATTTTTATGAAATATACTTGTTGGTAGAAGGAATGGTATATAAAGGCATTAAGAAGTGGATACAATGTATAGCATGACTAGATTTCTGTTGGATCTGTACTCTACCATTAAAACACTACTGTTTGTTTTACAACAGTGTTGTTATTGTGCTGTGAAGCTACTCTGAGTGTTTGGATACTTTTTTGAGTCAAGCAGTAAGCCTCTGCTTCTACATGCACTTTACATCTTATGGACATTGCTGATGCTTTATATAGATTGAAGTCTGTTGAATACTGGACACCGGGCAACTCTACTCATCAGAGAAGGAAGTTATGAGTTCTGATGCATCATGATCAATGGAGTTGCAGCTATCTATCAACAACATTAGAGAACAAACTAATTCAAATTATAAAATACACTCCCCCCCCCATAAACAGTCCTCTCTAACACATACACAAAATAAAAGTTTGAAAAAGTAACAGAAAAATGAAGAAAGCACAGAAACAAGGCAACATCATCTAACAGCGAGACAAAACCGCAAGACCAGATACTTCACATAAATTCTGCATGCTTGGGTAAACCACAATCATTCCCTCAAAACACTCATAGTCAGTCCATCATTTTATCTGCGAGCTTCTGAGAATCCTCTTGTTCTATGCAACATGACCACTTTAGTATAATCGATCATATGTGCGAATATTCTACACTTGCAAGGATTTCTATTTATCGTGTTTCACGTATTTCTGCCATAATTAAGTCAATTGCTTAGCAATAAGTTCTTGTTTGAGTGGCATTTCAGGTAATTGGCACATAAAGGTACAGTCTACTCCAAAAAAATTATTAAAAAAAAAAGATAGAAGATAGCCTTCTTACCCATTTCTCTGTTTTTCATAACCAACACGGTTATATTAATATACTTTACATATTTGATTACCTTGTTTCTGAGCCTCTGCAGACTGCCCCCTTATCTCAGTGCTTTTGACAAATTTGCATTTCAGTGCAATCAGTGCTGTCTCATGAATAACTCCACAGGAGTGAGCGCAATGTTATCTATATGACACACATGAACTAGCACTGTCCAGCTGTGAAACGCTATAAAAATGCACTGAGATAAGAGACTTTTTTGTAATGGCTTAGAAACAGGAAGATATTTAAAATTTCAAAGGTGATAAAGTATATTAATATAACAATGTTGGTTGTACAAAACTTGGGAATGGGTAGTAAAGGCATTGGGGCCTATTTTTGATGATGCGAGCGGACATGATCCGATATAGCGGATCATGTCCGCTGCACATCGATAAATGCCAACAGCATACGCTGTCGGCATTTATCATAGCACCAGCAGTTCTTGTGAACTGCTGGTGCAATGCCGCCCCCTGCAGATTTGCGGCCAATCGGCTGCTAGCAGGGGGTGTCAAACAACCCCATCGAATTCGATGGGGTTGATTTCTTCCTGCCGCCTCAGAGCAGGCAGATAGGTTATGGAGCAGCGGTCTTTAGACCTGAAGGCTCGCCGGAAACACGGGGCATCAAGCTCCATACGAAGCTTGATAAATATGCCCCATTATCTATATTTTTAAACAAAAACAATTTTGGCGTAGACCGTCCTTTTAAGTCAACTGAAGATGTTAAGGGCATCTACCTATTAAAAGATAAGATAGCCCTTCCTGAAGTTATTTAGGCTGCTATGTGACCAGGATAATTTTTTGCTGGGAGTCAAAAACTAGCTGATACATCAGGGGCATTAACTAGATGACAACTTCACAAGCAAAAAAACCAAACAAATGAGCCGCCTCAGGGTACAACATGCAGATTTTATCATGGGTAATAGTCTAAAATATTTTGAATTCAACAAGGACACTAATTAAAGGTGAAAAATATTAAACGTTAATATACACTCACCGGCACTTTATTAGGTACACTTTGCTAGTACTGAGTTGGACCACCTTTTGCCTTCAGAGCTGCCTTAATTCTTCATGGCATAGATTCAATAAGGTGTTGGAAACATTCCTCAGAGATTTTGGTCCATATTGACATGATAGCATCACGCAGGTGCTCTATTGGATTGAGATCTGGTGACTGTGGAGGCCATTGGAGTACAGTGAACTCATTGTCATGTTCAAGAAACCATTTTGAGATGATTTGAGCTTTGTGACATGGTGCATTATCCTGCTGGAAGTAGCCATTAGAAGATGGGGACACTGTAGTCATAAAGGGATGGACATGGTCAGCAACAATACTCAGGTAGTCTGTGGCATTTAAACGATGCTCAATTGGTACTTTGGAGCCCAAAGTGTGCCAAGAAAATATCCCCCATACCATTACACCACCCCCACCAGCCTGAACCGTTGATACAAGGCAGGATAAATCCATGCTTTCATGTTGTTTACGCCAAATTCTGACCCTACCATCTGAATGTCGCAGCTGAAATCGGTACTCATCAGACCGGGCAATGTTTTTCCAATCTTCTATTGTCCAATTTTGATGAGCCTGTGCGAATCGTTGCCTCAGTTTCCTGTTCTTACCTGACAGGAGTGGCAACCAATGTGATCTTCTGCTGCTGTAGCCCATCTGCTTCAAGGTTCGATTTGTTCAGAGATGGTATTCTGCATACCTCGGTTGTAACAAGTGGTTATTTAAGTTACTGTTGCCTTTCTATCATCTCGAACCAGTCTGCCCATTCTCCTCTGACCTCTGACATCAACAAGGCATATTTGTCCAGACAACTGCTGCTCACTGGATACTTTCTCTTTTCAGACCATTCTCTGTAAACCTTAGAGATGGTTGTGCGTGAAAATCCCAGTAGATCAGCAGTTTTTTAAATACTCAGACCAGCCCGTCTGGCTCCAACAACCATGCCACATTCAAAGTCACTTAAATCCCCTTTCTTCCTCATTCTGATGCTCAGTTTGAACTTCAGCAAGTTGTCTTCACCATGTCTAGATGCCTAAATGCATTGAGTTGCTGTCATGTGATTGGCTGATTACCAATTTGTGTTACCAAGCGATTGAACAGGTGTACCTAATAAAGTGGCCGTGAGTGTAGATGCATTAAAGGGATGCAAGTTCAGTATATGCCTGGCTGACCAACACGCCACAGGTGCTCATGTTAGTCACACATTTAATAGCCAGAGATGGCAATCACAAGGGTTAACCAAACCGTTAAAGAAGCAGCATATCAAAAAGTTCTGCAAATATTAAAAAGCCTTAAGCATTATGACTGTAATAATCTGGAATAAATGTTAAAAATTACCATTAAAAACAGTAGCATGGCATAACAGCAATTGCATAATAAAAAAGACAATGTAATAGCACTTACTTTGAATTTAAAATAAGCTTTAGATTTTTTTCTGACAAATTTAAAAATTTCTTTCCATTTTTTGCCCCCCATATCATGTGACAACCATCAGCCAATCACAGACATATACATATACACTGTGAACTCGTGCACATGCTCAGTAGTAGCTGGTGCCTCAGAAAGTGTGCATATACACGGCTAGATTTAGAGTTTGGCGTTAGCCGTGAAAACCAGCGTTAGAGGCTCCTAACGCTGGTTTTAGGCTACCGCCGGTATTTGGAGTCAGTGACTAAAGGGTCTAACGCTCACTTTTCAGCCGCGACTTTTCCATACCGCAGATCCCCTTACGTCAATTGCGTATCCTATCTTTTCAATGGGATCTTTCTAATGCCGGTATTTAGAGTCGTTTCTGAAGTGAGCGTTAGAGCTCTAACGACAAAACTCCAGCCGCCAGAAAAAAGCAGGAGTTAAGAGCTTTCTGGGCTAACGCCGGTTCATAAAGCTCTTAACTACTGTACCCTAAAGTACACTAACACCTATAAACTACCTATGTACCCCTAAACCGAGGTCCCCCCACATCGCCGCCACTCGATTACATTTTTTTAACCCCTAATCTGCCGACCGCCACCTACGTTATACTTATGTACCCCTAATCTGCTGCCCCTAACCCCGCCGACCCCTGTATTATATTTATTAACCCCTAACCTGCCCCCCACAACGTCGCCGCCAGCTACTTACAATAATTAACCCCTAATCTTCTGACCGCAAAGCGCCGCCACCTACGTTATCCTTATGTACCCCTAATCTGCTGCCCCTAACACCGCCGACCCCTATATTATATTTATTAACCCCTAATCTGCCCCCCTCAACGTCGCCGCCACCTGCCTACACTTATTAACCCCTAATCTGCCGAGCGGACCGCACCGCTACTATAATAAAGTAATTAACCCCTAATCCGCCTCACTAACCCTATCATAAATAGTATTAACCCCTAATCTGCCCTCCCTAACATCGCCGACACCTAACTTCAATTATTAACCCCTAATCTGACGACCGGAGCTCATCGCTACTATAATAAATGGATTAACCCCTAAAGCTAAGTCTAACCCTAACACTAACACCCCCCTAAGTTAAATATAATTTAAATCTAACGAAATTAATTAACTCTTATTAAATAAATTATTCCTATTTAAAGCTAAATACTTACCTGTAAAATAAATCCTAATATAGCTACAATATAAATTATAATTATATTATAGCTATTTTAGGATTAATATTTATTTTACAGGCAACTTTGTAATTATTTTAACCAGGTACAATAGCTATTAAATAGTTAAGAACTATTTAATAGTTACCTAGTTAAAATAATAACAAAATTACCTGTAAAATAAATCCTAACCTAAGTTATAATTAAACCTAACACTATCAATAAATTAATTAAATAAACTACCTACAATTACCTACAATTAACCTAACACTACACTATCAATACATTAATTAAATACAATTTCTACAAATAACTACAATTACATAAACTAACTAAAGTACAAAAAATAAAAAAGAACTAAGTTACAAAAAATAAAAAAATATTTACAAACATAAGAAAAATATTACAACAATTTTAAACTAATTACACCTACTCTAATCCCCCTAATAAAATAACAAAGACCCCCAAAATAAAAAAATGCCCTACCCTATTCTAAATTAATAGAGTTAAAAGCTCTTTTACCTTACCAGCCCTGAACAGGGCCCTTTGCGGGGCATGCCCCAAGAAAATCAGCTCTTTTGCCTGTAAAAAAAATAATACAATACCCCCCCCAACATTACAACCCACCACCCACATACCCCTAATCTAACCCAAACCCCCCTTAAATAAACCTAACACTAAGCCCCTGAAGATCTTCCTACCTTGTCTTCACCATCCAGGTATCACCGATCCGTCCTGGCATCCGGTGCTGAAGAGGTCCAGAAGAGGCTCCAAAGTCTTCCTCCTATCCGGCAAGAAGAGGACATCCGGACCGGCAAACATCTTCTCCAAGCGGCATCTTCGATCTTCTTCCATCCGGTGCGGAGCGGGTCCATCTTGAAGCAGCCGACGCGGATCCATCCTCTTCTTCCGTTGTCTCCCGACGAATGACGGTTCCTTTAAGGGACGTCATCCAAGATGGCGTCCCTCGAATTCCGATTGGCTTATAGGATTCTATCAGCCAATCGGAATTAAGGTAGGAATATTCTGATTGGCTGATGGAATCAGCCAATCAGAATCAAGTTCAATCTGATTGGCTGATCCAATCAGCCAATCAGATTGAGCTCGCATTCTATTGGCTGATCGGAACAGCCAATAGAATGCGAGGTCAATCTGATTGGCTGATTGGATCAGCCAATAGGATTGAACTTGATTCTGATTGGCTGATTCTATCAGCCAATCAGAATATTCCTACCTTAATTCCGATTGGCTGATAGAATCCTATCAGCCAATCGGAATTCGAGGGACGCCATCTTGGATGACGTCCCTTAAAGGAACCGTCATTCGTCGGGAGACAACGGAAGAAGAGGATGGATCCGCGTCGGCTGCTTCAAGATGGACCCGCTCCGCACCGGATGGAAGAAGATCGAAGATCCCGCTTGGAGAAGATGTTTGCCGGTCCGGATGTCCTCTTCTTGCCGGATAGGAGGAAGACTTTGGAGCCTCTTCTGGACCTCTTCAGCACCGGATGCCAGGACGGATCGGTGATACCTGGATGGTGAAGACAAGGTAGGAAGATCTTCAGGGGCTTAGTGTTAGGTTTATTTAAGGGGGGTTTGGGTTAGATTAGGGGTATGTGGGTGGTGGGTTGTAATGTTGGGGGGGGGTATTGTATTATTTTTTTTACAGGCAAAAGAGCTGATTTTCTTGGGGCATGCCCCGCAAAGGGCCCTGTTCAGGGCTGGTAAGGTAAAAGAGCTTTTAACTCTATTAATTTAGAATAGGGTAGGGCATTTTTTTATTTTGGGGGTCTTTGTTATTTTATTAGGGGGATTAGAGTAGGTGTAATTAGTTTAAAATTGTTGTAATATTTTTCTTATGTTTGTAAATATTTTTTTATTTTTTGTAACTTAGTTCTTTTTTATTTTTTGTACTTTAGTTAGTTTATGTAATTGTAGTTATTTGTAGAAATTGTATTTAATTAATGTATTGATAGTGTAGTGTTGGGTTAATTGTAGGTAATTGTAGGTAGTTTATTTAATTAATTTATTGATAGGGTAGTGTTAGGTTTAATTATAACTTAGGTTAGGATTTATTTTACAGGTAATTTTGTTATTATTTTAACTAGGTAACTATTAAATAGTTCTTAACTATTTAATAGCTATTGTACCTGGTTAAAATAATTACAAAGTTGCCTGTAAAATAAATATTAATCCTAAAATAGCTATAATATAATTATAATTTATATTGTAGCTATATTAGGATTTATTTTACAGGTAAGTATTTAGCTTTAAATAGGAATAATTTATTTAATAAGAGTTAATTAATTTCGTTAGATTTAAATTATATTTAACTTAGGGGGGTGTTAGTGTTAGGGTTAGACTTAGCTTTAGGGGTTAATCCATTTATTATAGTAGCGATGAGCTCCGGTCGTCAGATTAGGGGTTAATAATTGAAGTTAGGTGTCGGCGATGTTAGGGAGGGCAGATTAGGGGTTAATACTATTTATTATAGGGTTAGTGAGGCGGGTTAGGGGTTAATAACTTTATTATAGTAGCGCTCAGGTCCGCTCGGCAGATTAGGGGTTAATAAGTGTAGGTAGGTGTCGGCGACGTTGTGGGGGGCAGGTTAGGGGTTAATAAATATAATATAGGGGTCGGCGGTGTTAGGGGCAGCAGATTAGAGGTACATAGGGATAACGTAGGTTGCGGCGGTGTACGGAGCGGCAGATTAGGGGTTAATAATAATATGCAGGGGTCAGCGATAGCGGGGGCGGCAGATTAGGGGTTAATAAGTGTAAGGTTAGGGGTGTTTAGACTCGGGGTACATGTTAGGGTGTTAGGTGCAGACGTAGGAAGTGTTTCCCCATAGGAAACAATGGGGCTGCGTTAGGAGCTGAACGCTGCTTTTTTGCAGGTGTTAGGTTTTTTTTCAGCTCAAACAGCCACATTGTTTCCTATGGGAGAATCGTGCACGAGCACGTTTTTGAGGCTGGCCGCGTCCGTAAGCAACTCTGGTATCGAGAGTTGCATTTGCGGTAAAAATGCTCTACGCTCCTTTTTTGGAGCCTAACGCAGCATTTTATTGAACTCTCGATACCAGAGTTAATTTTATGGTGCGGCCAGAAAAAAGCCCGCGGAGCGTTAACAGCCCATCTACCGCCAAACTCCAAATCTAGGCCACAGACTCCTAAGTTAAACATCCTTAGGAATGTAATGCAAAAAGATAGCAATAAACACAGTACTGGGAAGCCCTGTGCAGTGCATAGAAAAGATTTAGCTGTCACAAACCACATTGCTTACAAGAGGCAGAATTCATCCATGAATGTGAAATGGGAAATGCCTATAAATATTAGTTATTGCCTTTCTCTACGCATTTTTACCTTTGTTAGACAGTTTATCCTTAAAAAACCCCAAAAATCATATTCTACAACTACAGTAGTATAATAACTAAAATCCAAACTTCATTATTTTTTGTCTTTATACCAACTAAGTAGAAGTATGTGTCATACTTATTATGAGAAGTAACCTACTCTGGGCCTCCTATTCACCATCATTCAGCCGTTGTCTATGGCCAAGCACTGGCATCACTAGAAATGGGCCAGGGGGACAGTGGCACTAGCTACATAACAATTTGACAACTCTTGTGCTCCTCAGCTGTGAACCTCACTCCATGATCTGAGGTTGAGCCTGTGGCGTGATGTGCACACTAACACCAAAATGCAGGCAGGGAGGTGGAGTCAGACTGTGAGAGACCCGCCCCCGAGCTTCCGGACTACACAAAGTACACAAGGAGTAAATAATGTCATCAGTAAGTAATCATCTGTTTAGATTAGGGATCTTCAAGGTGAAAATAAGATTAAAACATTTACTTTTACACTAAACAATATGTTTCTGATATTTTCATGGACCCTAGGCACTGATTGGTTTATTAAAAAATGGCCCTCATGGTCTATATGCCACAAACCCTGTTTCCGTCTCAAGATTATAAACAATGCTGTACTTAAAGTGACAGTAAACCTACAAAATAATGTTATATAATTCTGCACATAGTGCAGAATTATATAACATTAGCTTAGCGCCATTAAACTCAATGTAGCTAGCTCCCACTCTGGTCTGGTAGTGGGAGCAAGCTACATTAAGTTTAATGGCGCAATCGGGTGCGCTGTGACTAGACAGGGTGCCCTCGATGCGCTTAGGAAAAAACATACCCGCTCAGTAGAGCAAGGAGCGGCGTTCTGCAAAATTTAACTTCTTAATAAAATATCTCTGCAACACTTTGCTGTATACAGTTAGCGCTAAGCTAATGTTATATTACTCTGCACTATGTGCAGAATTATGTACCTTTATTTTGTAGGTTTACTGCCCCTTTTAAGAGACATTAAACCTAAAATTGTCCATCATTCAGATTTCAGAACCCTGCAACATCCTACACAGTAATTGTTTGATCTATCCCTAAATGGGCACAGGAAAGGAGATAATATACACAATTTAACAGTTTGAAATGCCTTTAAAATATTTATTTTATATGCAGGTCTTCTGTGTGTATATATATATATATATATATATATATATATATATATATATATATATATATATATATATATATATATATATATATATATATAGTGTTAATTATCTTGTTCCAATGACACCATCAGCCTGTAAAGTGAATTAATAACAAGGTTGAATACCCTATCTATACCTTATAACATTGTAATACTTAACCATGCTTGTAATAAGCTTGGCAACTCTCTTTGCTTTGCATTAAACCTATTATGAATTGAATTGAAATAAACTGATTATAATCTTTTTAACCTGAGGTCCTTACTGTTTATGGTCAGATAAACTTGAACTGATTACTTAAAATTCAGCTAAATCCTACTGGCCCAATCAAACATAAAGCTTTTTTTTATTTAGATTTCTTATAATCCATCATAGATAGTCCACAATAGTCAGATTTATTCCTGAACATACATTAATTGTGTTCTTCATTAAAGTCCACTTGGAAAAATAAACATTAACAGGGCTCCAGAATATACCAGGCTAGATCCAGATCTGGGTTACGGTTCATGCTGTGTGGGCACTAGAATGTTTTATTGGTGTTTCCCAAGCAATTAGCTGTTGCCGTGTTGCAAGCTAATGGCGTGTGTCATAAAATGTAAGTTATAGAACTTATAGACGGAAATGATGGCTGATTTCACAGTTTGTCTCTAACACTAAAGATCTTTTCACCTATTTTACCAGCAGTTTATTAACGGTTATATCAATAAAATGTATCTATTTACCTTCCATTCACCGCCATTTATATTGTTCTTTAGCTTTCTCCAACTTATAACTTTCTGTACTTTAACTTTAGTTCATTCTTTGCTATCAGATGCCACTTTGATGTCTATTCATTTATTACAGGCTTGATTCCTGCTGCACCTTATTAACCCCTTGAATGCTAGAGAGGGCTGCAACGCATTGCCTTACACTGTGTTGCAAATAGGGTCAGGCTAGGACCAGCAATAAATTTGAGCATTTGAAAGCAGAGCAGCCTATTTTGCTGACTAACATCAGACTCATATCAGACTCCTGGCACTGCAGCTCCTCTTATAGCCACATACTACCTACATTAGACCAGCCGCCCCCTTGCCTTGGAGCCCCTTTATCATCTACATGTCACAAAAGACACCTTCCCTGCAGCCCCTCTGTCAGCTGCTTACCTGCATCCCATCAGAACAAAACCATGAACCTGCAAGCCCTCTACCATTTACATTCTACATCATACAATCCGGCCCTGCAGCTACTATGTCAATCACGGGCTATATCATACCCTTGCCCTGCAGCCCCTCTTTCAGCCATGTAAAATATAAAATCCCTGGCCCTGCAGCCACTCGCCACATAATATCCCTGGCCCTGCAGTCAATTTGTCAGCCATATAAGATTATTAGCCCTGCAGCCACTCAGTGAGCCACATCAGACCCCTTGCCCTTCAACCACTATGTCAAGACATGCAATATAAGATCCATGGCCTTGCAACCCTCTTTTTGCTATATACATCAGAAAATACTCTTGGACTTGCAAGCCCTCTGTCATCCACATCCCCCTTCACGCCATCTGGCCCTGCAACTTCTCAGTCCCGTGCAAAATACCTTTAGTCCTGCGGCACCTATATAAGACAAACAATCACACCAGACCCCTAGCCTTGCAACTTCACTGTCAGCCACATGCCACACCTTGCCCTGCTGGCCTTAGCCACTGCTGTCTGTGACTGCTGTTTCACTTGTGTATGGTTTGCTGTCACCATGCACAGGGTCTGTGGGTGCAGGAGCAGTAAGAGGAGAACTGTTGAGCCTTGCTGCCACACTGTCTGGGAGCTAGGCAGAAAAGGAGTGGCCAACAGGTACTCTATGATAACTAACCCATCAACACCCATATTTATAGCAGATGGACGGAGCTTCAATCCACCCAACCTACTTTTCCTTTAGTCTATGACCAGTCTTAGCCTAGTTGTAGCCCTCTTGGCGTCCAAGGAGTTAAAATGATATCATTGAAGGCTCTCGGGCTTAACGTGATGTCACACATAGACTATAAACTCTTTTTTATAGCAGCAATTCATCTTTTACCTTTGAGATTATCATTAAAGGTTTTAAGAACATTTACCACAGGATTTCCTTCTTCTTTTAGGAATAAGAGTTCCCTTCAAGGTTTCTACACTCACTGCATTTTTGGCTCAGATCTCAGTTGTTACAAACCCCTACATTTCAATAGATATGTGTAAAAAAAAAAAAATGGATGGACATATCCAGACCATATGATACAGAGAGTTAAATATAATCACTTCACGTTAGTAAACAACAAGAAAGAAGGTAGCACAAATATCCATGGTTTCAGAAATATTACTTAACTATTGTAGTTTTTTTTCTGTTGTACGTTTACCTCCATATATTTGCCTTAAACATGTTATCTTCAATTTGTTTCTGGAAAGAATGGAAAGTTTTTTGAGTGAGGCAAGGAAAATTTGTGGGAAGCCAAAAGGATGTAGAGTGTATCATATAGGCAGTCAAATTGCTGCAGTTTCCCAAGCAGTGATAATCTGACCTTCTCCATCCGTTCCTCAGGGGCAGGGCCAGTCTCCATGGTTTGAGTGACAATGATGTTTTTGTAGCCACTTTGATTTCTAGTCTGACACTAACTTGGTTTTTTCTGAGTGTAAGTGAGGAGGTCATTGTAGATTTTTGAGCGTAGGAATCTTGGATAAGAATCCCTTTCCATTAAGCTACGAACCCTCAGTTGTGCAAGGTCAAAACAAGACAATGAAGGATGCTGTAGGTTTCTCTTTGTCAGTTCACGTGTTGGGTAATCAAGATTAACCTAAAGAATAGAAACAGAAAGGATTACCATGAGAGATAAATTAATCTGTATTTGAAAATATTATATTAAAGATGAAAGAATATAAACTTTTATATTTCTTACAAATTCTGCTGGCGAGGTTTTATTTATAGACAAATTCAGGTAAGCATATCAACTGGAATAGAATATATTGCATAGTTAGACATTTTGCTATAATTGTAATCATTATAATAATAAGATAAATGAAATTACAATAAATGGATAAATCTGTTTCCAATTGTAATTTAGACACATAATGATAAACAGAATAAATTGTACACAAATCTAAAATTTTGCAATTGACCAGATATTTTGTATAAAGTCAGTTAATGTGTGATTGATAGGTAATGCAGCTATTTAAATGCTTAAGCAATTAACTTTAATTTCTGCCAGGAAAGATGATTTTAAAAAAAGTAATAAATTATTTCAGAACCTTGTGCTGCCTGTTGCCTGCTTCTGTTCTATAGTGAATCCACCCAAAGATTTCATCTGATATCATGTGCATTTTTTTTTTTTTTTTACTAAACTGTCAGCAGTTGGTATAGCCAATCACGAGCCATACCTCCTGCCCACTTAGTTTCAATAGAGTGATCAGGGCAGTTCCTGATTGGCTGTACCACCTTCTGACATTTTCATTAAAAACAATAGAAAAAAAGCATCAAGTCAACAAGTAGCCTGGTAGCACTGATTTGAAAGTAGTGAAGACAATTTTAACATTTACTGTCCCTTTAAAATGTGGCCTGTGCTCATGCAAGCAGCTAATTCAGAAAATCCTTTAAAAAAGGGCTGGTCTCTCTGGGGTCCTGATTCTCAAAAACTCACTATCATGGAGAGAAATCATCAGCTTATTTTACTGAGCATTACATTGTAAAGTAAGTGTCTCTTCTTACATAAAGAATATTAGTAAACTCCCCTTTATGAAACACACAGTTCCAAATGCAAATATTGGGGTATATTTACCAAGCAGCGGATGCTGCAATCTTCCCCCGAAGTTTCTGGCTCGCTGGAAACGCAAGTTAAGAAACAGCATTCATAAGACCACTGCTCCTTCACGATCGGGATGATTGACACCCCCTGCTAGTGGCCGATTGGCCGTGAATGTGCAGGGGGCGGCATTGCACAAGCATTTCATAAGAAATGCTAGTGCAATGTTAAAAGCCAACAGCGTATGCCGGGGCGAACATGATTCCCTACAGCGAATCATGTCCGTCTGCCATTTGATAAATCAGCCCCAATGTCTTTAAATAAATCTCTGAGGGACCTTGT
This sequence comes from Bombina bombina, assembly GCF_027579735.1. Lineage (NCBI taxonomy): Eukaryota > Metazoa > Chordata > Amphibia > Anura > Bombinatoridae > Bombina > Bombina bombina. Next base: position 39,461,697 of record NC_069508.1, on the reverse strand, counting down.
AATACTGACAAGGCGTTGTTTAAAAACCCATCAGATCAGAGAGCTTTAGAGAATCTGGCCCTCTGTTTCCCACTCCACACTGGTAGGCTTATATCTTTTGATGTATCTCGTTTACATAGCTCTTCTATAGCCAGTAATCCTAACATTTTTAGTGCTTTTAGAAGGTGTTAGAAAAAATAGCTGTTTCATATGACAAAATCTAAAGAGGAGAAAAATGTACAGTACACCACCCCTTTACATTTCCAATTTAGTTAATTGAGCCTTAGGGGCCAATTCATCAAGCTCTGAATGGAGCTTGATGCAGCTGTTTCCGCGCGAGCCTTCAGGCGTAAAGGAGTTAAGAAGCAGCGGTCGTAAGACCGCTGCTCCTTAACTCGTCCACCGCTCCTGAGGCGGCGGGCAGCAATCAGCCCGATCGCATATGATCGGGTTGATTGACACCCCCTGCTAGGCGGCATTGCACAAGCAGTTCACCAGAACTGTTTGTGCAATGAAAAATACTGACAGCGACTGTCAGCATTTATCGATGTGCAGTGGACATGTTCGCTACAGCAGATCATGTCCGTCCGCACTTTCATAAATCGGCCCCTTTGTTGTCAACATTGGTATATAATCTCCAAAAAAATAAAATAAAATAAAAACATTTGAGGATTTTCTCAATTGCATCTAGATAAAAAATATTTTTCTAAACAATGGTAATTCTTTATGTTTTACTAAAGTAAGAAGATGACCATTTTTTCGTGTTCATACTTCTCTGGGAGCCTGAACATCGATGAACTCTTGGAAGATATGAAGAGCCTTGGATGGGAGTTTGTTGACGGAGCGAGTTTTTCTGTATTCCTCACAGGCGATCCAAAATTCCAAGTTCTCCTCACTGAATTCTGACTGTAGGAAAGCACGGAATGCTGAGCGCCCACCTGCAGTAAAGGGTTTAAAGTGAAGGTAAACTTATCATGTTTGTGATCCACAGTAATATTGTTCTCCAAAAAACAATATTAGTTTCAATCATCGTTCTTTATAAATTTCCCTCTAAACAAAGTTATAGCTGTAATACATATATTTATTTTCATCACCTAAATCAGCCCGTTTTTTTTATTTATTTTTTCTCCCTAGGTCACGTTTTTTATATAGCCTATTGAAATCCTGGCCGTTAGGCGGCCGGTGAACTACGTCACCCGCCCACATCTTAGCCTGCGCATGCTCAAGAATTTTTAATGATGAAATTTGTGTCTGGAGCGCGCTCCCGTTTGGCGCATGCACATTGTATGGCTTTGGCAAGAAACAGCATCTGCTGTCACGGACGGCTCCAAAAATACTAAAAAGCTTTTCGCGTTCACAAAAAACATAGTACTCAATGAACACATTATTGTTATTCATTGTGTACTAGGTTTCTAGCGCATTGGAGACACTGTATCGCCGTGAAGCACATGCGTGGTAAACTGAGAAACCGCCGATTCGCGCATGCACATTAGAGAGTATCTTCGTGACCCCACATTAGAGATATGTATAGAACGGGTGGGACCGCTCTATACGTCACATAACAGCAATATGGGAAGTAAAGGATGGGAGGAGATTGCCCTGTAACGGTAGGAACAAACACAATGAATAAAAGTCTATTTTTTTCAAACAAATGAAATGAAATAAAGTTATTATATTGTAAGAATTGATGAATTCTAGGGACATTAACTTTACCTTTACTTTAAGTGCTGTTTAACTTGATTTTGCTTCTAGTTTGATATACATTCATGTTTATATAATTTTACAAAATATATTTCTTTCATGATTCAGATAACGCACACAATTTTACACAACTTTCCAATTTACTTATATTATTACATTTGCATTGTTCTCTTTGTATCTTTTGTTGAAGGAGCAGCAAAGCACTACTGGGAGCTAGCTGAACACATCTAGTAAACCAATGACAAGAGGCATATATGTGAAGCCAATCAGTCGCTAGCTCCCAGTAGTGCATTGCTGCTTTTGAACTTTCCTAGGAATGTTTACAATAAAGGATATCAAGAAAACAAAGCAAATTAGATAATATAAGTATTTTGTAAAGTTGTTTAAAATTGCTTGCTCTATCTACATTGCACAGATGGGTTAAACACATAGGGACCTATTTATTAATGTGCGAGCGGACATGATCCGATATTGCGGACATGATCCGATATTGCGGATCATGTCCGCTGCACATCGATAAATACGCTCCCGGCATTAATCATTGCACCAGCAGTTCTTGTGAACTGCTGGTGCAATGCCGCCCCCTACAGATTCGCGGCCAATCGCCCGCTAGTAGGGGGTGTCAATCAACCCAATCATATTCAATCGGGTTGGTTTCTGGTGATGTCTGTCCGCCGCCTCAGAGCAGGCAGACAGTTTATAGAACAGCGGTCTGAAGACTCGCCGGAAACACGGGGCATCAAGCTCCCCCATATGCCCCATAGTAGAATTACTGATCGGGACCTGCAGAACAATGCTGGTCCTGAGCAGAAACTGCCTCTGATCCAATCAGCAGCGCTAGTTGCAGGGTCGTGTGTCTTAAAATTTCATGCTTTAACAAAGACATTTTTTGGCTAAAGTGACCCCTAATTTTTAACTTTTTAGTAGTGAGTGGCTCTCCTCACTACTAAATATCAATACAAAATATATTGCTTTGCATTTTTTAGAGAGCTATAAGACTTTCTATGGAATATTGTACTCCACTTTCACTTTTCCTCTCCGATTTCTCTCTGCCCCTGTTTACCCTCTCAGAAGTAACAGTCTAAGCACTAATGGGGTCTTTTTAACCCTAGAGGAATAACATATCCTTGCACTTTCATGGATATATAATATCCCTCTAGATAGTATTTGTAACGTTCACTCACTAACTTTCAATCACCACTGTTAAATTTCCACTCGCCAATGGCTAGCGGGCAAATGGAAATTTTGAGCCCTACACTAGAAGGTTGTTTTTTATTTTGATACTATTGGGATAAATCTGTTTAGAAACTGGTAGCTCTGGGTGAAGGACTCGTCAATATCTCTTACAGTGGGTGCCCCGGGGACGGTCTGGGAAAAGTAATTACATGTCACTGACAGAGATGTGAGTTTTTCTTATCGGCCAATGAACAGCTGATACATAGAACCATTGCTGAAAGAATCCGATTACAACCATACTCCTGGAGGATATTAAGTAACAGGAAAAGAGGTAGAATAAATAGACATGTGCGATTAGTTTCGGATCGATTCGGAAATTCGGCCGAATTCGTAAAATTCGGGATTCGGATCGATTCGGATTTCCGAATTAAAATAGTGCCGAATTTACCGAATAAATCCGAATTAGTTCGGATTTATTCGGATTTATTCGGTAGATTCGGATGGCCATGGATTACACTAGTATTGTACAGTATATTAGGTTATATCACTCTGCTATGGGTTACACCTAATATACAGTACATAATACTAGTCTAATACACAGCACATCCCACTGAATTCCGTATTTCCGAACCGAATCGAACCAACTCCAGCCGAATTGATTCGAATCCGAATGAATCCGAACCGAATTGATTCAAATTTTTCCGAATTCGAATCGATCCGAAATTCGAAAAAATCTCTTAGCTCTTTTGGCCTCTGTGACACTGCTCTTTCTTGGAATCACTCTTATCTTTCTCACAGGTCTTTTTCTGTGCCATTTACTGGTGACTCCTCCTCTCTAATGCCTCTGTCTATTGGAGTACCTCAAGGATCTGTTCTGGATCCTCTGCTCTTCCCATTTATACTTCTTCGCTGGGTAAACTTATCAACAGTTATGGCTTCAAATATCACCTCAATGCTGATGACACCCAGATCTACCTCTCCACTCCCACTCTCTCTCCCTCTGTCCTTTCTTATGTCAGCGACTGCTTATCTGGTATTTCTTCCTGGATGGCCTCTCACCACCTAAAGATTTCTGACTTTTCTATCCCTGTTGACAGCATCACCATCAGTTACACTTGACTCAAATCTATCCTTAGTCCTCCACATCTAATCACTTTCTTCATCCTGCTGCAACCACCTACGCAATATTTCCAAGATTCACCTTTTTCTGAGCACTAATACCACAAAACAAATCCACTCCCTTGTTTTTTCCCGACTTGACTACTGCAATAACCTACTTACTGGCCTTCGTCTTTCCAGCCTCTCCCCTCTTCAATCCATCCTCAATTCCTCTGACCGGCTAATCCACTTTTCTTGTCACTCTGTATCTGCTGCACCTCTCTGCGAGTCCCTTTATTGGCTCCCCATTCACAGCAGAATTAAATTCAAAATTCTCACCCTTACATACAAAGCTTTCACCACCAACGCCGCTCCCCACTACCTATCCTCTCTAATAAACAAGTATACTCCAGCCCGCCCACTAAGATCCAATAATGACCTGCTCCTTCCATCCGCGACTATCACCTCTTCCCATGCTAGACTGCAGGACTACTGTAGTGCAGCACCTACCCTCTGGAACACTCTCCCTCGTGCTGTCAGGCTTTGCCCAAATCTTTCTTCCTTTAAATGCTCCCTGAAGACTTTTTTGTTCAGAGAATCCTACCACCTAACATTTTCCTCATCTAACTCTGCATTAACATCTTTCTCAATCTTGCAGTCCTCACCTCCTGTTTCTCAACCTCCTACCCTTCTAGATTGTAAATTCCCACGGGAATCGGGCCCTCAATTCCTCCTGTATGTGTTTGTAAAATGTTGTCCTGTCTCTCACAAGTTTTATATCATTGTTTTATTTAAATGAATTGTATCCATGGACAGCTCTGCGGAAAATAGGTTGGCACTTTATAAATAAAGTAATAATAATAATTATATATATATACACACACACACATATATATTGTCTTTATTACAAAATGTTGTTATTACTGATTTGTTGCTCAAATTAATCCTGAAAATAGCTGAGGTTTGCAGCACTGAGTTTGTCCCTGCACCGCATGTGTTAGAGTGAAAATACAGATATTAACGTGCTTCACATTTAATCGGAACAAAGGAACCAAATACAATAAGCCGCAGCTATAGTCGTGATTCTTCTGAGCAACAGATCACAACACGTCTAGTCTTTATTTTTGCATCATCGCCTTTTTATACGTACTATGGTACTTTGCCTTAGTAAAAATCAAAATGAGACAAAAATTACATCTCTATAAAAAGTAGTCTGAGGCAAGACGTATTTGCGTTTTGCTTACAAAAGCCAGCACAATGTACAGTGGTTAATAAATGCATTTTTATTTAGTATCTTTGTATCCCTAAGTAAACTACATGTTTTTCTGTGCTTCTCTACATCATGAGATTGGGACACACTTATATAATGAGTGTTATGAAATTCATTTGGCCTCTTTTCTCAACGGTATAAAAAGCAGTCTCATCTGGTTCAATGCCACCATTATTAATGTGATCTGTTGCTACAGGCAGTTAAACACTTACATTTATGTGACAGCAGCAGGTCAAAGGAACGAGCCCATCTTCTTGCTTCGTCTGCAGTTAATCGTCTGCGCAAAAAATTATATATTGTATCTTATTAAGGATAACATCAGTAAACTAAACAAAATAAACAATAAATAACATTTGTTGTATCACTGGCCTAGTTTCAATAAAACCCATTAGTAAAACGTATATCTCGTAGGAAAAAAATACTACAATATCCAAACTCGAAAATTTCAGAATTCATAAAGATTTATAGCAGCCCCTTATAACAGCTGCAAACTGTATGAACGAAACCTGATGCCCACAAACTTCAGGACTTTGGATACCGCGACCGCGTTAACTTCTTCTCTCCATAGACTTCAAAGGAGCGCATTGAAGGGAAAAAAAACAAACACATCACTTGTGCACTTACCCAACACCGCGTTTAACCAAGTGTGCTATTTCCGAAGGTAGTTATGCATATTTTACATTCCAATGTTCTTCACATAGAAGAAAATGTTCTATTTATTTTTAAATATATATTTATATATATGTCTGTGTGAGTGTGAAGTATGAAAGTATGCTGTGTGTGTGTGTTGTATGAGAGTGTGTGGTGTGTGTGTGTTGCATAAGAGTGTGTGGTGTGCGTTGTTTGAAACTCTGCGGTTTGTGTGTTTGAGAGTGTGTGTTGTGTGTTGAATGAGAGTGTGCAGTGTGTGTGTGTTGTATGATAATGTGTGTGTTGTATGATAGTGTGTGGTGTGTGTGTTGTATGAGAGTGTGTGATGAGTGTTGTATGAGTGTGTGTGTGTGTTGTATGAGAGTGTGTGATGAGTGTTGTATGAGTGTGTGTGTGTGTTGTATGAGAGTGTGTGGTGTGTGTTGTATGAGAGTGTGTGGTGTGTGTGTGTCTGTTGTATGAGAGAGTGTGAGTGTGTGTGTTGTATGGTAATGTGTGGAGTGTGTGTTGTGTGTATGTTGTATGAGAGTGTGTGGTGTGTGTTGTATGAGAGTGTGTGGTGTGTGTGTTGTATGAGAGTGTGTGATGAGTGTTGTATGAATGTGTGTGTGTTGTATGAGAGTGTGTGGTGTGTGTGTTGTATGAGAGTGTGTGTGGTGCGTGTTGTATGAGAGTGTGTGGTGTCTGTTGTATGAGAGTGTGTGGTGTGTGTGTGTTGTATGAGTGTGTGATGAGTGTTGTATGAGTGTGTGTGTGTGTGTTGTATGAGAGTGTGTGGTGTGTGTGTGGATGTACGAGAGTGTGTGTTGTATGGGAGTGTGTGGTGTGTGTGTGTTGTATGAGGGTATGTGTATTGTATGAGAGTGTGTGGTGTGTGTGCTGTATGAGATTATGTGTATTGTATGAGAGTGTGTGGTGTGTGTGTGTTGTATGAGAGTGTGTGTGTGTGTGTTGTATGAGAGTATGTGTATTGTATGAGAGTGTGTGGTGTGTGTGTGTGTTGTATGAGAGTATGTGTATTGTATGAGAGTGTATGGTGTGTGTGTGTTGTATGAGAGTATTTGTATTGTATGAGAGTGTGTGGTGTGTGTGTGTGTGTGTGTTGTATGAGAGTGTGTGGTGTGTGTGTTGTATGAGAGTGTGTGGTGTGTGTTTTTATGAGAGTGTGTGGTGAGTGTGTGTTGTATGAGAGTGTGTGGTGTGTGTGTGTTGTATGAGAGTGTGTGGTGTGTGTGTATTGTACGAGAGTGTGTGGTGTGTGTTATATGAGTATTTTATGTGTGTTGTATGAGAGTGTGTGGTGTGTGTGTTGTATGAGAGTGTGTGGTGTGTGTAATATGAGAGTGTGTGGTGTGACAGAGATACAGTTCCAGAGCCCTCCCCCATTTTACCTACCATTTTACCTACCAAGTTAGAAACTGCCATTTTATTGCTGACTCACTGTATGATGGCCAGAGGGTTATGTGACTGCTCATTTTAAAGAGGAGATCCCATTCTTCACTTCTTCCAAGTTAAGGGCTCTAGACCAGGGTTTCTCAACCGTGGCCCTCAAGTACCCCCAACAGGCCAGGTTTTCATTACTAACCTGCACTCACCCATCACCTGTGCTCTAGTTCAGCTAAGATAAAAACCTGACCTGTTGGGGGTACTTGAGGACCGCAGTTGAGAAACAATGCTCTAGACCAGAGTTGGGCAATTATCGGCCCTCCAGATGTTATGGACTACATCTCCCATGATGCTCTGCCAGCATTATGGCTGAAAAAGCATTATGCGATATGTAGTCCATAACATCTGGAGGGCCTATAATTGCCCACCACTGCTCTAGACACCTGCCCAAGGGGGAGTGGGAATTTGCATCCATATGCCCCCATAGATGTCCATGCCACAGTGTCATATTGTTGTTCAAATAAAATACATTAATAAACAGCCTTGCACATAATTACATACATTCTAAATAAGCTAATTATAAATTAAAGTGTATTCTCAGCTCCAATGATGTGTGATCAAATATGTTCTCATTATTTTCTAATATTTATCACCTGCTGCAAGGTGCCAACACATTTGACAATGTGTCAGATCATCTTGTAACCTCTACTGCAGTGTACTGATTAAATGTGTTAGTACATCTGCTTTGCTGGATAAAAATACTGGTATTTTAAAGGGAAAGTGCTCTAAAATATATAAATATATGCCCTTCATATGAAAGGACAGCATCTAAACATGAAGGGCTAGATTACAAGTGGAGCGCTAAATATAACTTTCATGAAAGGGATATTAGCGCTCTTCTTTGTAATACCAGAGCACGAGAGCGTGCTTCCATAGCCTCCTATGGGAGCCTCGTTCTGATGCTGTCACATACGGCATCAGAACTTCAGTGCCAGCAAAGTGGGTAAGCCGCAAAGCAATGGCAGCAAATATAAATATATATGCCGATATATATATTTGTGTTAATATGTGTATATACTCATATTAACACATAAATATATATGTATATAAGCATATACATAAATATTTACTGGGAACACACAGTTCCCATAGACTGCAATGTAAAGGCACTTTTCAGTGCCGTTTTTTTTTAACACCCCACACCCACCAACTTTAACCCCAAAATACTGCCCAGTACTTTTATTAAGAAGTGATGGTGTTTACTTTTTACTTGTAAGATGTGTGCTACTTCTGACATGTGCAAAGAGCCGCAATAAACCGCTTTTCGCTTACACGCAACTGTCATTCCGCCCCTCATTTTCTAGTCCATAATCATAAAATCTGGCTATTTTACACCCGCACTGGGTAAATCTAAAAGAAACAAGGTTGGAAACAAAATAAAAGAGACCCATGAAAAATGAAAATATAATTGCTTGCTGAATTAATGCTGATGTTGAATACTAAAAAGAACATTAACCCCTTAATGACTGCGACATACCAAGCACCAATAATGTGTACCCCATAGAAAGACCTTATCCTTAAAGGGACACTGAACCCAATTTTTTTCTTTCATGATTCAGATAGAGCATGCAATTTTAAGCCACTTTCTAATTTATTCCTATTATCAATTTTTCTTCGTTCTCTTGCTATCTTTATTTTAAAAAGAAGACATCTAAGCTTTTTTTTTTAATTCAGAACTATGGACAGCACTTTTTTATTGGTGGATGAGTTTATCCACCAATCAGCAAGAACAACCCAGGTTGTTCACCAAAAATGGGCCGGCATCTAAACTTACTTTCTTGCATTTCAAATAAAGATACCAAGAGAATGAAGAAAATTTCATAATAGGTGTAAATTAGAAAGTTGCTTAAAATGTCATGCTCTATCTGAATCATGAAAGAAAAAATTTGGGTACAGTGTCCCTTTAAGTGGCTAAGTTTTTTTTTTTTGTTTTTTTTTTTATAATGTAGGCATCATAATTTATTTGAATCGAAAAGAAATAACAGCTGCACGTAAGATCAGTGAATAAACAAAATCTTTATTTGAAGATGCTGGTAAAACATACACACATAAACCTCATAAACACATGATTTAGCGCTTGTAACAGTGCGAAACATGTCAGATGAAGTCCCCCGACTTAAGGGTTAATGTGTGTATGTTTTACCAGCCTCTTCAAATAAAGATTTCTTTTATTCACGGATCGTACGTGCAGCTGTTCTTTCTTTTCGTTTCTCATGCTTAGCCGGTCGTTCGCCTGCTTGCAGTTTTGCACCCTTTTGTTGCCAGTTGGATCCCTGGCTTGTTTCCTATCCAGTTGGACGGTTCCGTACGCACGCTTTGGAGCGGTAGCTATCCTGCTATCAGAATTTATTTACTCTATTATAACCAAGCTTTTAATTTTTTTACTTTAATGTGGCCAATTTAAAAGTAAAAAAAAAAGAAAATAATTATTTTAGCTACAGTATATTTTAAGCTTTGTTCACTAAATCTGGAAACAATTGTATTTATTAACATGTGAACTGAACATGCACAGAAAATGGAACATTATAAAAGCTACACACACAACTAAGATATGCCATTCAAATAGAGGCCGAAATCTGCGTTCAGAAGGTCAAGGCTATTGCAATAGTAGCCCAGAAATCATTCTCAGAAAGTATTAAAGGGACAGTATACTACAAAATTGTTATTCCCTTAATGTGTTTCCAATTAATGAGTTTTGAAGCCACAACCTAATAAAATGGGTTGAGCTTGTAGGTATAATCAGATCTCATTACTTTATCACATTGTGTACATACACTTGCTTCTTTATCTTATATCTGTCCGTAAACCATAGACCAATACTTGAAGAGAACAATGGAGAATTAACATTTTATTACCTTATCTCCCCACTGGGAGTGTAATTTATTCTACTGGCTGTGTTTAAACAGCTTATCTATAGCTTGAACCTAAGGTCAAAAACTTTCAGAATAGGTGAGGATGCCACAGACTAAATCAACTATTTCAAATGCCAATATAAGGGTAATGGAAATACTTGTAAAGTGGATCATTGGGAACAAATTAAATGGGAGAAGTTTTTTGAGTAAACTGTCCCTTTAATTGATAGCTTGGAATACACGGTCGAGTGATCTTCTTGCGAAGCCTTAGTAGCTTTTACACTGTAACCAGATTTTCTGACAGACTTTAATGATGTTTAATTTAAACAGCTGCGTAAGCCGGCCCAGTGCATTTTGCACGGCTTCTCTTTTAGCCTGGAGTAGACTCTCTTGTTCTCTTTGTCTGTGCACAGCTATTTACATTTTTATTGTTATTTAGCAGCTGCATTAATATCCCCCTGCTGCTCGGAATCTAAAGGTTGCGGCTGTTTCTGATCACATGACCTTTGAGACGGGACTAAGCAATACTGAACAAAATCAGTCACTCAGAGAAACAGAAAGAGCACTAGAAAAATAAATAGGTCTCTGCTTCTCAAATTTAGTTATTGGCACATGTGAAGATTGGGGTGTTACAATGAGGACTGGGGAACTATGTTCCCCTACAACTGCTCTAGAACTGTGACTCGATTCACCATAATAAAAAAACAATGGCTGACCTGCTCCCCACCCACCATAACTATATATATTTGTGATCCAGCTTTGCCACAACAAAAAATATATAGCTGACCTGATACCACTACTTTACCTCCCAAAACAATCTCACTTACATCTAACCCCCAAACATGAACTCTGCTGAAAAATATTTCACCAGCATCTATATCTTTCTCAACAAGACCTTTCTTTAGGATTGAACTAACCCTAAAATTTAAACCTTCCCTACATCTCAAATGTAATTGACCCTTATCTCTAAAACTACCAGTACATGATACCCCCTAATTCCTAATCACAAAAACTCTTAAACACATTGGGGATATTGAGACAGATATTTTTTAAAGTAGTATCGTGTTAGGTGAAAATGATGTGTGAGGATGGGTTATTTCAGGGGAGGGAATATTATAGATTTGGGAGTACACTAGGTGATGGGACTGTGGGGGAACTGTGTGGAGTATATTAAATGATGGGGTGATTTCAGGGATAATAATGAGTATTTAGGTAATAGAGGATTGTGTGGGGAATCATGTTGGGGTACTTTGAGTGATAGAGGCTTGTGAGTAGAGTTATGTTAGGGTACTTTGTGTGATAGAGGATTATGGGTAGATTAATGTTGGGGTACTTTGGGTGATGGTTGATTGTGGAAAGAATCATGTTGGGGTACTTTTGGTGATGGTTGATTGTGGAGAGAATCATGTTGGGTACATTGGGTGATAGAGGATTGTAGGTAGAATCATGTTGGGATACTTTGGATGAGAGGGATTGTGGGGAGAATCATGTTGGGGTGCTTTTGGTGATGGTTGATTGTGGAGAGAATCATGTTTGGGTACTTTGGGCAATAGAGGATTGTGGAGAGAATCATTTTGGGGTACTTTGGGTGATAGAGGATTGTGGAGAGAATCATGTTGGGCTACTTTGGGTGATCGAGAATTATGGAGAGAATCATGTTGGGGTACTTTGGGTGATGGTTGATTGTGGAGAAAATCATGTTGGGTACTTTGGGTGATAGAGAATTATGGAGAGAATCATGTTGGGCTACTTTGGGTGATCGAGAATTATGGAGAGAATCATGTTGGGGTACTTTGGGTGATGGTTGATTGTGGAGAAAATCATGTTGGGTACTTTGGGTGATAGAGAATTATCGAATCATGTTGAGCTACTTTGGGTGATAGAGGATTGTAGGTAGAATCATGTTGGGATACTTTGGATGAGAGGGATTGTGGGTAGAATTATGTTGGGATACTTTGAATGAGAGGTATTGTGGGGAGAATCATGTTGGGGTGCTTTTGGTGATAGAGGATTGTGGAGAGAATCATTTTGGGGTACTTTGGGTGATAGAGGATTGTAGAGAGAATAATGTTGGGCTACTTTGGGTATAAGGTATTGTGGGGAAAAAGATGTTGGGGTAAATTAGGTTTAAGGGAGACTATGAGACGATACATTTTGAGGGTATTTTATATGACTAAGATATTATAGAGACAATAATGTTGCTGGTGCTTTACGTTATAAGAAGATTACAGTGCACGGATATTAATTGCTGTTAGGTACAGTAAGAATGTGGCACCAGGTCAGCTAGTAGGTTTTATAATGGTGGGGCTGGGGCAAGGTGAGAGTCAATTGCAGTGGGAGAA